>NC_142943.1:42072956-42087956 GCF_046866305.1 Octopus bimaculoides | reverse complement strand
GAAAATCCACTGTCACATATAGAAACATTAATAATTAAAAGCATGAGTTCAAATTACAACCAGTCTGTTTAAAATATCATACATTACCAGTCTAATACACTGTTTAAGGTATCGACTAAATTAGTAACTGAATATTAGTAATTTTTTGCCGAAATGAAAATCAATGTTTATGCAATCTGGATTGAGTATCCAAGATCCTGAAGCATAAAGCACCTTTGTGCCTTCGTTCTTTCTCTCCGCTACCACTCTTTTATATACCCATTCCAAATCTTATTATTCCAATCTCGCTCTCACATTTTCTCTTATCGATTCTTTTATGTTTCGAAGAAAACCTTCGTGACTGACTCATCTTTGGTTCCTACATGTCTGCCCTTAAACTTGATCTCTCCTTTACTCGCACTCCTGTCTCTTCTACACAATTCTACCATGCTTGCCGCAGCTAGCAGCCACTCCTTTTCTCATGACCTACTCCTACACCAGCTCATCCCAAACTCCTTTAGTGCTTAAAATGTTTCTTCTACGTCTCCCAATAGATCAGACAAACTTTATGATTCCTGCCCGACTCTCTGCACTGAATACCTTTAACCACGCCATTTTGATAATGTCCGCAATTTCTTTATTTCTTTCCTTTACTTTCTGTTAACTCAAGAAAGAAACCCAAATAAATGCATTCAGTTCGCTTTTACATTTCCAATTAGAACCTTCTGAACACTCATGAGTATATAATTCATGCATTCATTCTTACATTCCCATACATGCATACAGACATTCATATATGCATGAGCGCTTAGGAATGCGAGTGAAACCTGTAATATTCATGTCTGATATGCACAAACAAACACCGTTGCTTATGCAGACTCACCTGCTCACATACTAGTATCTACTTTGAGGAATCACCACCGTCATCACCCATTGACAAACAACATTTATTATTTCAGCGAGATCTTAAGTTGAGAGATTGGCAGACTCGTTAGAGCAACAGACAATTTCTTTCTGCGTTGTATGCTTCAGTAATTTAAATCTTGGTTCGTATCCCACCTATATTGACTTTGTGATTCATTCTTCCTTGAGGAAAATAAACATATTATCACTCTAGTTTTGAAGTCACTATTATTAATCCCACCTCCCACCGAACTTTTCGCTTTGTGGCTATGAGAAAACAACGACCAAGCCTTCCTTCAACGCCATTAAAGAATAGACGCCACGCTATTTGTATAAGCATGTAGACTGATTAACTTATAAAATTAAAATTGATTTTCCCATTAAAACTTTGGTAAATACACCAATATATTACTCAATATTGATTTTCCCCACTACATAAATATATCTAATATACGTTTTAATATTCCATGTATTAAATATTCAAACATTAACTTAACTATTATGTTTTTTAAATGCGATAGCGTCTGTCAGTCATTTATTATGGAACCATTCTAAATTTCTATGTTAAACGTTATACAAAATTCTACATTTCCTTGCTGATATCTTCATTACTACTTTGGGAAGTCATAAATTATATGGTTTGCTGATGATGTTACGATAAAGCAGAAATTGTTCTGAGTGATTTTCCTAACTTACTGAAATAATTTCAAATAATATCAGTCAAAATCTAATATTTTATTTTCTTCATCAAATCATTATCTCCTAGTCCAATTTTAGTTAATGTTCGTAATTTTAAATGTGTTCGAATTAACTTAGTTATTGTTTATTTTTCTACGTGAATGACACCACAGATGTAGGCATACATATACGTATATAGACATACGTAGACATATGTATATATGCGTGTATGCGTGTGTGTGTGTGTGTGTGTGTGCGCGCGCACACGCGCACGAGCGTGCGTGTGGTACTCGGTCGGTAACGACGACGGGGATTTCAGTTGATCCGATCAACGGAACAGCCTGTACATGAAATTAAAGTGCATGTGGCTGTGCACTCCAGATACATGTACCCTCAACGTAGATCTCGGGGAGATTCAGCGTGACATAGAATGCGACAAAATTGGCCCTCTGAAATACAAATACTACTCATTTTTGAGTGGACTGGAGCAACGTTCAATAAAGTGTCTTGATCACGGGTACAACGCTCTGCCGGGAATGGAACTCACGATCTTGCGACCGTGTGCCGAATACCCTAACCACTAAAGCACGCACCTTCACGTGTGTATATATATTTTGTATGTATCTCTATACACACACATGTACATACTGTTATATGTATATACATACACTCATATATATATATATATATATATATATATATATATATATATATATATATATGCATATATATATATATATATATATATATATATATATATATATATATATATATATATATATATATATATATATATATATATTAACATACAAATATATAAATATATATATATATATATATATATATATATATATATATATATATATATACATATACATATATACATATATATATATATACATATAGATATGCATATATATATACATATACATATATATACATATATATATATATATATATATATATGTGTGTGTGTGTGTGTGTGTGTGTGTGTGTGTGTGTGTGTGTGTGTATACATATGTATATGTATGTATGTATTACATTCATATTTGTACATCTAAATGCATGTTTATGCGAATACGAAAACAATTTATATTATTCTGCTTGTCACGACTTATCCAAGGAAACAAATCGAAGACACAAGTAAAATCTTTGACATAATGAATCGATGTTATAAAGATCAATACGTTTATACATCAAAGTAGAAACAGGAACAATAATTAAACGTGGTACTTCGATGAGTCCCGCTAGTTATATTTTCTTAGATAAATTACAAACAATGTGTAGAGATACGGTTCCATGTTACTCAACATACCAAAAAACCTAATCATCAACAACCAACAACCGATATTTTGCTTTTACAATTAAAGAAATATGGAATACGTAAAAATAATAAGTACAAAACATGTTTGTTTATTGTAATTTTTACAGAAATATAAATTTTCAGTGATATAAATTCAAAGACATTAGTAAATAAATAAACAAAATAAAATCTGTTTTTGGCATCGTTTGAACATCGATTACAAGATTCTTTGAGTTCTTTACTGTAAATGGCCGAAAGCTTTCGTCTATATTTCGTAAATGTCACTTCCTTTGTTTTTTTATTTTTTATTTCTATTTTTCATTCTCTTTCAGCTACAATAACTAATATTCTGAACTGGAAATAGCGACTGCCACATTCTTAGATGCGATTCCATTAAATATGCAGACATTAGAAGAATGTTTACAGATATATCACTGGTGAATTATCTTCAGGAAATTGCACCAGATAACAATAGGAAGCCAATTTAACAAGAAATATTCTTTAACAAGCATGGAAAAAGATAATAGAGATATTACGTTGTATGTTATGTTATATATATTTATTTAAAAAAAAAATAAATGTCTCTAGTTTTTAACAGGAAACAAGAAAGCATCACAAAATTAGCTTCACAATTTGCCACACTATGTTTGAACAAGCATTGCTATCGTTGACAAACCAAATACGTCTTCAAGAATAAACTCAACTACTCCGGCTAGAATCTAATGGCTTACTTCTTGTTTAAACACTGTCTGACAAAAGTTAACATAGAAATGTAGCTTACTGATTGGATCTTGGATTAACGGCGGCTGAGAGGAATAAAATTCTTCAAAAATTGGTGTATCAGAGAACAAACGAGTGTCTCGCTCGCTTAAATCCGAAACATTCTCTGTGCATCAAAGACAATAATTTCCACGGAGAGCGTTCCACTATGAAAATAGACAACAACAATTCTTCTTCTTCTTCTTTTTCATCTTCTTCTTCTTCTTCTTCTTCTTCTTCTTCTTCTTCTTCTTCTTCTTCTTCTTCTTCTTCTTCTTCTTCTTCTTCTTCTTCTTCTTCTCCTCCTCCTCCTCCTCCTCTTGCTGCTAGTTGCAATCGCGCCTGCTCCCCTACTCTTCCTCCTCCGTCCTTTCTTCCACCTTTTCTTCCTCTTACTACTACTACTACTACTACTACTACTACTACTACTACTACTACTACTACTACTACTATTGCTACTACTACTACTACTATTTTATGCATATACATTACATACATATACATGCAAATATGTAATCATATTCATAATTACAATATATATATGTGCGTGTGTGTGTGTGTGTGTGTGCGTGTACGTGTGCGTGTACGTGTGCGTGTACGTGTGCGTGTACGTGTGCGCGAGCGTGTGTGTGCGTGTCTGTGTATGCGCGCGCGTGTATTTTTTATCTATTACTGGCTCTATTTATCACGCCACGATTCAGTGACTACCAACCTCATTACTTGTTTGACATCTAATGCATTAAGAATTTTAAAAATCCCCTTTAGAGTTATTTGATATTTAAAGAGAGGAAGCCAGAGAGATACTCCCGATAACTTTAACTAATGAATGTGTTTCTCAAAATGTATGGTAGTCATGAGCAATGCGGGTCGTAGACATATTTGAATGTTACACCAAACAGAAAATCACTTCGAAACTTTTTAGCCGTGCAGTTCTCTTGACGATGAGCTGTGTCTCATGCAGCCTGTTTCTCGAAAATGGTTTTGCATACCTAATACGGAATATTAAATATTCTGATTAGATCTACATTTTAAATGTAATCAATGAAAGCAATGACTTGTTTCCGTTTATTAAGACCTTGTTAGCGAATCATATTTTACTGAATATGCAAGACTGTTTGTGTGCGTAGAAACTGTATAGGACACAGGAACATTTTCAAGAAACTTTCGATTTCTGTGGAGCTGGGGTGGAGAGAGTGGGTGTTGTTACATTGAGTTATTAGGCAAAACATATAAAAAAAACTATTTTCTGACAGTAAAATTGAAATTGTTTCGAAATACCTGATAATTATGTCCAAAGAATTATTTTAAATAACCAAAATATAATCGATACAATATAATTCCATTGATTTCTTCAAAATATCATTGGAATTATTGAACTTATAACGGTAAATACGGATTCCTTTTTTATAGAGTAATATTTATCGGCAAATAAGTTTTATCAAAGTAAAAAAAAAAAAAAACCAAGGAAAATAAAATAATATAAAAACAATAAAAGAAAATTAGTGATAGAAACGAAAGCCAACTAAGCAGTAAAAACAAAGCTAGAAATAGTTTATGATAATTCTTTCCACTATAGTACAAGCAATGAAATTTTGGGGCTGGACGTACTTGTTTAAATTGAACCAGTGACCAACTGGTGCATATCTCAATTTCCTTATGGCTTCTTAAACATTCTCTAGAACAACACTGTGTACAAAATCCTAGGCATAGCACCAGCATGAACTTCTAACTTGAGGTCTCTTGAGGTCTCTGGGTGAGACTTGGAGACAACTTGTAGAAATGTAAAGGAAAAGTCAAACATATAATAATAATAATAATAATAATAATAATAATAATAATAATAATAATAATAATAATAATAATAATAATAATAATAATAATGATGATGATGATGATGACGATGATGATGATGATGATGATGATGATGATGATGATGATAATTGTAATATACGGAAACAATTCGTTGCTATCGCTGATTATCATTGGTGTGGAAGCTGTTAACAGGAATGATTTCAGAAGGCATTTACGAGCATAATTTACTGCCAGAAAACAAACAGTATTTACTGCTAAAAGAACAGAAAGATATCAAGAAGAAGGCTAGTGGAACACATGATCTATTATATATAGAAAAAAAAACGTTCTAAATTTAGTAAAAGTTAGAAAAAAAACTAAAACTAGCATAGATAGATTATAGGAAAGTCTATGACATGATCCCACATTCATGGATAATTGAATGTTTGAGTATATTTGCAAAAAAATGTTTGAGTATATTTACAAAAAAATAGTAGTAGTGAGACATGTCTATGGTTGTAGAAAGGAAAGCTGAAGAGGGACACAGAAAGTTTGTTAGTTGCTGCACAAGATCAAGCATTAAGGACTAATTGAATAAAAACCAAGTAGATTCCCAACGTTGATTATGCAAATCAGAAGAAGAAAGTGTTACTCATATAGGAAGTGAATTTATCATGCTACACACAAAGAATACAAGAAAAGACATGGCAATCTACTTGGAGCTATGTAGAAAGCTAGGATTTGAGCATACTGATAAATGGTATGAACAGGAACCTAGTAAAGTACTAGAAAGTAAGAAATATAAGACGCTGTGGTACTTTAACATCCAGACTGACAGTGTAATAGACGCTAGAAGACCTGATTTGGTAGTAGTAGTAGTAGTAGTAGTAGTAGTAGTAGTAGTAGTAGTAGTAGTAGTAGTAGTAGTAGTAGTAGTGGTAGTAGTAGTAGTAGTAGTAGATAAAGAGAATAGAACGTGCCAGAAAATTGACTTTACAATCCCAAATAAAGAAAACGTTAATATGAGAAGTATAGAAAAAATAGCAAAGTACCAGGGTCTAGCTATTGAGTTACAGAGACTAGAAAGTGCTGGTAAAATGTATCCCAGTAGTTATAGGTGCATTGGGAACTATCCCTAGAGATCTGAACAGACGGAGAGAGGAAATAGACATAAAACACAATTTAGTATAACTCCAGAAAACAGTGTTATTAGGGACAGTTTGGATACTTAGTGTCTTGGCATTTAAAGTTACTTGTTGTAGCCCGATGTTAGGAATTTTTCTTCTCCAACAGTCTTATCTGTTGAGTGTATATGAAAGTAATGATAATAATAATAACAACAACAGCAACAATAACAATGATGATGATTTCATATATTTGCCACAAATTGGCCAGTTCATTTTCGCCGACGCCTATTATCTCCTCGAGAACACCGTCATACTTACACTCCCGTAATCCCATCAAACTGAGTAAAAGAGTAAACAACGTTTTGAAACATGAAATTCATCAGAATATATTTCAACAGTGAGGGAATTCTATTCATCAAAGTAAGTACCATTACAATCAACACAATGAGTTACAAGTTTGTTCATTCTGGTAACATAAAAATCGGGAGTTCTGAGCTATAGTGGATGAGTCCAGCAGTACACCATTAATAGTCACCATAATCTTCTTTTTGAAGAGTTCGGGTCTAGGGAAGGTTTTCGGGACTTCATTTAGGTTCAACCACTGCGAAGAACGGTTATTTTTTTAATTGTAGAGAATCCAATTTTCATTGCAAGTTACAATACAGTCGAAAAACCTAATCGTGATTTTGTTTCCACGTCGCGTCTCCACCGTACAGGCCAATCGGACACATTCTGCACAAAGCAGTTCTACATCAATAATATGACCCCAAAATTATACACATTGGACACACCACGTTCCACTCACATCACTTAAAATACACATCTGGTATCTACAAAACAGGTGCCCTACACAACACGTGCTCTACACCACAGGTACCTACACAAAGTTACCCTATATAACATGTACCCTTCACAACGCATGCTCTACACATCACGTCTATAAAACACAATACATTAAACACATAAAATATACAATACATATCCTACACAAGACATACCCAACATAATAACCTTCCAACACAATGATTAACCAATAAAGTAACAGAAATCACACAAGACCGAATAAACGATAGACACCTGAAAGCTACCAGCTAGAACACTAACGACTTCCATAATTCACATGCAATGCATTCAAACTGCAGAAGCCATAATGAAAATAATAGTTATATATCCACACTTGGGTGAAAAGATAACCTCTAGATTTTTATTATTCACGTCATACATCGTACATCAACTTCCCAGTTTTCATATGGCGTTATATAAAGGCGGTGAGCTGGCAGCATAGTCAGCACGCCAGACAAAATGCTTAGATTTCCTCCTTTCATCGAAATTGCTGGCCTTGATCAAATTTTAAAACCAATATAATTTATATATGGGTAGTGAAAATTTTGTAAAGGACTTAGAGGTGCATTTAGCATGCAATAAGTAACATTCTTTTACGAAAACCCTACATGTTGTGACTGACATTATCGAAATCTTTTCTTTGGCTAGCTAGACTAGCCAAAATGTTGGTAACTTTGTGGGTAATGTAATTTTTGGTTCCACTGTGTAAAAACTGGATTTGTTTTGTTTTAAATATTTGAAAACAGGTACGAGTCATTCTATTCCATTGTTTTACTTTTTCTTTTTGATTTTTTCCCTATATTCATTGTTTTTTATGGTGAGTATCGTCGTCCAACCTTCTAGGAGTAAAGATTTACTAAAATAAACGCAAAGACATGAAATAAAAATATAACATTCCTTTAAAAATATATTTTTTCGACTAGTTTAGATATAAGGGTAATCAGCTATACGCTTGAAAGTTCCATGTTTGAAAATAATCCGTAAATGAATTTTACATTCATAAATTTGGCAAACATCCAAAACACTTGAAGTGGTTTGACAATGCTTCTGTGCATACCAAAACAACAACAGCAGCAGCAGTAGCAGTAGCAACCACCATAAAAATGACAATGTTTTATCAATATAAACTATAGAGAAAGCAGAAGAAAGCTATTCCTTGAAATATGTTAGAAGGAATATAAGAGGTGGTAAGTATAAGTGTAGCATGTGCATTTACATATATATGCATGTGTGTGTGTTCGTGTGTAAATATATACATATATACATATGTGTATGTATACATTTATATATATGTATATACATACATATATATATATATATATATATATATATATATATATATATATATATATGTATATGTATATATATATATATATATATATATATATATATATATATATGTGTGTGTGTGTGTGTGTGTGTGTGTGTGTGTGTGTACATATATACATATATATATATATATATATATATATATATATATATATATATATATATATATATATATATACCCACATACACATACACACACGCACAAATGCATATAAATGTGTCTGTACATATAAAAAGAGAAAGAAATATATTAGTAATAAGAATAATCTGCTGCTGCTGCTGATGATGATGGTAACCATCATCATCATCATCATCAACATTGTTTTCCTCATTCTCTTCCTTATCCTCTTTTTCAACATCGTCATCGTCACGATCATCATCATCATAGCGATGACTTCGCAACAGCTTCCGATAGCGAAATCAGTAATGACTAATTTTGTTTTAATAACAACGTGAACACTAACAGCAACCAGAATGAAATAATAATAATAATAATAATGATAATAATAATAATAATAATAATAATAATAATAATAATAATAATAATAATAATAATATGCCTTTAAGGTGATTTATTTACTTTTAAATTTAGATGAGATACTGAGTGCAAAACTAAATTGAAAATAAAATTATTTTTGCATTTGTTATTGGCATCGTGAAATAATGGAAAGATACAATCAACGAAATGGCTAATACTGAAAGAAGCTGGGTGTGGAACCGAGATTGTGGTCTCTTAAAATATTTTAAATTAGTTCGATTTTGTTCGAAATAGACAGATTTAAAAGTTAACATCTCAAGTGGAGAGCAAAACTTCGTAAATTGAGTTGGCGTTTCCAAAGAAGTAGTTTCGAGTTTTCATTGAATCTATTTCTTCATTGACATGTTAGAAGCATTTCTATTAAAGTTCTGGTAACATTTAAATAATAAGAAAGATTAAAGGAATATTTTTCTCTTTTTTTCTTGTATTAATATTATATTGGATTGTTTGATATGGGTTGCTTTACATAGTTTGGACGGTTATTTAAGTATCTCCAGTGTAGGTCCAGTTTATACTTGGGGTAACTTAAATAATCGAAAGTACATGTCTAAGTGGTCAGAATGTTACACTCACGATCGTAAGATCATGGTTTCGATTCCTGGATCGGAGGATGTGTAGTGTTCCTGAGTAAAACACTTCATTTCATATTGATCAGGTCTACTCAGCCGTAAATGAGTGAGCCTGCGCCATTCAGAGGAGAACCTGTGGTACTCGGTCACTTGTACCCCATGAAAACCGGGCAATAGGCCCCATGAGACAGTCATTTGTAGGACTTGATAATGATGATGATGATGATGTTGATGATGATGATGTTGATGATGATGATGATCATGATTATGATGATGATCATGATGACGAAGCTGACGAAGATGACGACGACAACGATAATGATGCTGGTGATGATGATGATGTGACTTAAATATTTATTCCTCTAAAATTATTCTGTGATGTACATTAGGATCCAGATGACCGGAGCCCCTATTCATGCTTTGCTTTCCCATTGAACAAACTGCTTGTCTGTGCTGAGATTTAATGTGGGATCAAAGAAATGTGCCATCTCTGCTTTTTATTCTTTGTAATTTTTTGACTGAATTATTAAAAATTACCTTTTATTTATTCCTTTCTTTGTCCCTCTCAGTTTGCCCATGTAATTTATGCATTGGAACCCAGTAAATTTTCTCTCGCTGTAATTCTTCAGCTAGTGGAGATTGTTGAATTTTCTTGTGTAAGAATATATAATTTCACCAAATCTGAAATTTCTGCTCCATTAAAAGTACATGTGAATACATAAATAGTTTTTTTTTCTTTCTTAAGAAATGCTATAATATCGATATTGGTAACAGTTATGTTTTCGCAAATTGTAAAGATTTCCCATATACAAATCGAATGAACCAAATTTATCCTTGATTTTATGTAATTATTATCTGTTTCTACGCTATCCCTTACTGGTTGAAGTCTCAAACCAACGCAGGAGTTGTAGAGACGTCATCAAAATATACAGCGTTTCCTGAGTATTTTGAAAACCTGGTAGTGCACATCCTTCTCCGGGTCTGATCTATTTTAATTTCTTCCAGAAGATAAAGACAGACCGACAGAAGGAAACAGCTGGTGAAAGACAGGAGATCAGGACTTAACTGGTACTTCATTTATCAATCTTTAGAACTTGAAAAGCAACGCTGACTTCGGCTGGATTTGAACTGAAAGAATAGAGAGAGACAGAGCAGTTACACACACACGCCCGCATGCAAACACACACACACACACATACACACACACACACACCCACACCCCCACACACACACACAAACACACACACACACACACACACACGCTCGTATGCATACATATATTTCTGTGTGTATATGTACTATGAGAAGTTCAATAAAAATGTCATAAACATTCTTTGAACAATAGAACCGCTTTATTAACTAGACGTAAAACGAAAATATCTGATTTAAACAGCCGGGTGCAATAAATTGGATCACAAAATATTGTTTTGGCCATTTAATAGACAGTATAACAGAATATTACTAGTTTATTAACAACTCATGCTATCCCCAAAACCGCATCAAATGTACGAATATCGGGCCAACAAATTAGAATTTAGTATTTTTAGAACATAATATGAAGGTTATCACTGAAATGGTCTTTCATTATTGGTCAACTGAATAGCAATGACGTGGGCGTAATCAACAAAAGTAAGAACATCGTTTTTATAAACAGAAGCTAGAAGAATTCGATTTTCCTATCCTAGTACTTCTGGAAGTTGAGAGGAAACTGTCAACAACCATATAAGCTGCCTCCGGCTGAAGCTATGATGTACTTTAAGAAAAATGTCCTTTGCCTGGTCGAGAAGTACAACATTCAGGACAATGTTCCTAAATCTTCAACAAGAGACAAAAAGAATTGGAATAAAGACACAATAGCAAAATATCTCATAAAGGAAAACTTGTGACACTTATACGTACCAACGATAATATAGAAATATAGAATACGTCATTAACACTTTCTTTCAGTAGATAAAACAACACATACTTTTGCTGGCTCTATATTGAAGATCATTCATAAACTACCCGAAATACGATTAGTTACCGCTGTTGTTGATGCTTTGTTTTTTTTTTCCTGCTGAAGTCCTTGTTGTAGTTATTGACTTAGCGTTAGATCAAGTAGACCTATGATCACCTCAAACCCAATCCTATTTTACAAGATACAGAGAATCCAAGGAGCATATTGCTAAAATATTTCATCTGTTGTAAAGTATGTGTTGTAAAGCAGTAATATAGTATTTTATCTGTTGTAAAGTAGTAATGTACCAGTTGAGGGAAATCTGAGCGCTATTTCAAAGAAACCTTTGAATTTTCGTGGAGGCTCCCTCATTGGCTCCAACCAGATAAAGTTATATTAAAAGACGCATATGAGAATATTATAAAACACCAGCTTATCGATGTTGGAGTGAGATACTGCAGGATAAAGGGTTGTAACAGCAATACAAAGACACAGTTACAACAGGGCATCAGTATAAACGAATTTGCATCATATTTACCGTTGTCTGCTTTACCGAGAATATTTGATGCGAAACAACAAATGCAGCCATATTCTCTCAAAATTTTGTCTCTTATCAAAATACAAATTTTTTTATTTTAATTTGCACACTTACATTTCATAAATGTCTTACGTTTTATAGAATTAATTCACATAATTAAGTCATAAAATATATAAACATGTCTTAAATTACAGAGCCATATTGTCGCTTATATAAACAGAATATATTTTAGAAGCGTTTCTTAAATTATGTGAACATGTCTTCAATTTTATAATTTTTTAATTATATAATCCAATCTTAAATTATGTAGTTTAGTCTTAAAGTGTGTAACACTGTCTAACAAATATAATTATAATGTCTTAATTAGCAAAGGCGTGGTTGTGCAGGCGTGCTTCCCAACCACATAGTTCTGGGTTCAGTCCCGCTATGTAGAACCTTGGGCAACTGTCTACTGTTAGAGCTTCGGGCCGACCAAAGCCTTGTTAGCTGATTTCATAGACAGATACTAAAAGAAGTCCGTCGTATGTGTGTGTGTGTGTGTGTGTGTGTGTGTGTGTGTGTGTGTGTGTGTGTGTGTGTGTGTGTGCGTGCGTGTGTATGATTTTATGTCTCAGCTTGTCCATCACCGCCTCACAACAGGTGTTGGTGTGTTCATATCTCATTAAGGCGCAGCGGTTCGGGAAAAGAGACCGGTAGTATAAGTACCACACTTAACAAAAAATAAATACTGGGTTCGACTCATTCGACTAAAAATTCAAATCTGTACTCGAGAATGGCCGCAATCTAAAGACTGACACAAGCAAAAAATAAATGCGTAAATATCTTTAGTATATATGACATAGTATATGACATAGTATATGACATAGTATATGACATAGTATATGACATATATGTTTTAAAGTATGAATGCAATGTCTGAGATTATACAAATATATCTTAAACTGTATGACCGTGATTTCAACTTCATAACTATTTACTAAATTTTATAACCATCATTAGATTATATCCCTAACAGATGTATTATACACAGAAGTCTCAAGTTATATACGATTGTCTAAAATTATATAATTTAATTATTTAATCATATAAGTTTTACCTAAGTGAAAAGCACTTTTAGAAGTGTCATAACAACAGATACTTCAGGTCATGAAAATCTTAATTGCTTTTTATGCTGAACTATGATGAATTTTCCAATAATTCACTCTCTGTAATCTCTATGCAATCTTCAATTCCATTCCACTGTTTGGGACAGCGCTACAATAAATTTATTATTGCTATTATGACAAATATTGAAGAGCCACATATAATGAAATTGTACAATATATTTCTGTTTTATTACTATAAAGTGTCTCTTTGTAATCTCTTCAAGTGATTACGAAAAACGACAATTAGATATTTTATATTCATGTTGCTAACGGGAATCACAAGCTTCATCTAAAGGCAAGTCACGGAAACTATAGAAGCAGCGTTCAACTAATATTACGTGTGAAATACAGCTCCTGGATTTTGTGTACATAATAAAGGATTTACATAGAGCTCTATTGAATTCTCCCCCCCCCCACCACCACCAAAGGAAAACGAATGATCTAATAGCAGCATACCGATTCTAAACAGCAATATTGAGTCGTCTGTGATCTCTATGTCTGGGATTTTATTTAGACTGATGAGGATGAATCAGAGTAGGTAGAGACGAATATAAGTTTTAAATGAACAAAGTAATAGAGCTAGCGAGATCAATACCTAACCTCGAATATGCGAATATATATATGTGTCTGTATATATATCTATATCTATATCTTTCTATCTATCTATGTGCTAATACATAACTTTGCGTGTGTGTGTGTGTGTGTATATATATATATATATATATATACAGAGAGAGAGGGGGATGAATATAGACAGCAGTATGCAATGTTTTACCAAAAAGGAAAATTATAATTGTCACTAAATATGACTAGGGTGTTAGAAACACCTACATTGCTAGAAATAAGAGCTAAAATGCTTTAATATTGTAGTCAAATCACATAATTGTATACATATATACTGACGGGGACTATAATCGCCTGAAAACATCAATTGAGAATTCCCTATAGTGACCGGTCAGTCTCGGCAATTTCTGGTACCTCATCAGTAAGGAATGGCTCGATTTCGGCAGACTCCGGACTTAATTCTCTGTCAGTAGATATTTCTTCACTATAAGAAAAACTATTAATGATTTAGCGAATCGCTAATATATATACATAAAATTAATATAGACAGCAGTATGCAATGTTTTACCAAAAAGAGAAAAAAAAACTAAAATTATTACCAAATGTAACTAATGTGCTATGCATACGTATGGATATAAATTGATAAACAGATGGAGAGAAAAATAGATAGGAAGATAAATAGATATTTAGATAGATAGAGGGGAGAGAGAGATAGACAAACAGACAAGCAGATAGATAGATAGATAGATAGATAGATAGATAGATAGATAGATAGATAGATAGATAGATAGATAGACAGACAGACAGATAGGTAGATAGATAAGTGAAGAGTTGTTTGTATGTACGTATGTATGTATGTATGTATGTATGTGTGTGTGTGTGTGTGTGTGTGCATGTGTGCATATATGTATGCACACTTATACAGTCACAGTTGTTTACCTCTGCCTCATTTCTCATTTCATCCTGTGTTTTAATGGCGAGGTACCTACTCTCATATA
>NC_142943.1:42047956-42067956 GCF_046866305.1 Octopus bimaculoides | reverse complement strand
AGAGAGAGAGAGAGAGAGAGAGAGAGAGAGAGAGAGAGAGAGAGAGAGAGCGGCCGGGGGGGGGGCGTTGACAAAGTCTTCATGGAACCAATAATAATTGCAGTCCTTTTGATTCCGAAATTAAAATTTCTTCCGTAACCTAATTCGTTTTAAAACTCTTGAATACTGCAATCGTATTTTGAAAAAGAAAATGTTTTGAAAAAATGGCAAATAACTAAGAAAAAATATCAAAAGAAATATATAAAAAAAATAGAGAGAATCTATACAGGAAATTAAGAAATGTAACTTAAAGTTTGATCAATAAGAAACACTGCATATAAATATGGAACTGGTAATCATAATAGAAGTTCGATTCCATGTTAGACTAATTTGACGAAGATATGGAAAATTACTTCGCTGCGAAAATTGTACCGTCTATAGCGTGTACGGTTATTAAGTTAATTGCAAGTGACGACTAGATTATATGTGAAATAAAGCTGCTATTTTCACCCCGCCACCTCCATACGAAACATATCATTACCTCATTATTTCAGGACATTTTTTATATATTTATTTCTAAATGATCTGCTCGGATAATTGGGGAGGTGTTAGCTGTAGCTCAGCTGGTTGGTTGTTCTCTGTTCCAAATGAAAAACAGGTCAAATCGATTCGCACACTGAATAGTTCCAGATCGATAATTTCTTCAGTCGTAAATCACAGTTTCCGAATGCAATCAATCCAGTGCTTAGGTCGATATACAATTATATGCATTTAGCATTATTCACTATTAATTGCCCCACGATCATCTATGTAATTATCATTAAAGACCTTCATAGTTCTTTTATTTTAATCTATTTCATTCATTTATGTATTCGTTTTAAAAATATTTCAGAGAGCACTTTATTTTTACTGTTGCTGTTGTTGTTGTTGTTATTATTATTATTATTATTATTATTATTATTATTATTATTATTATTATTATTATTATTATTATTATTATTATTATTATTTAGCGCGCTAGACGAAATGTTTAGTAGTATTTCGCCTGTCGCTACATTCTATGTTCAGATTCCGATGAGGTCGACATTGCTTTTCATCCTTTCGGAGTCGAGGAAATAAGTATCTGCTGAACAATGTGGTCGATATAATCGATTAGCACATTTCTACGAAACTGCAGACGTTGTGCCTAACTTGCAGAACCGTTAGCACGCTGGGCAAAAGGCTTAGCTTCACTTCCTCCGGCTTTACGTTCTGAATTCATATGTCGCCCAGGTGGACTTTGCCTTTCATCATTCGATAAATCAAACTGGGCTCGATCTGGGCTCGATCTAATCAACTGGCCTCCTCTCCCACAAATTTCGGGCCTGTGCCTATAGTAGAAAGGGTTATTATTATTATTGCTATAACGCTGAAGATGTTCATCATCATCATCATCATAATTTTATTATTTGCAAGTGTTCTATGAGAATCTCCACTGCCCCAACAGGTGCACTCCTGGTTTCTGTAATGTATTTGCGCAGTAATATTTGAGGTTGGGCCACGACGTCTACGACTGTATTTGTATTCTACATCATTATTGATTTATTTTGCAGTTTGCTTTCTTGGTTTTGGAATTTTATTTCAGTTTCTTTTTTTTTTTTTCATATGTTTGTTGATTGTGCAATATGATTTGCGTTATTATTAAATACCCGGTAATTGTGAAGAATATATGTTGTGCTGGTTGTGCTATAGTACAGGATGAATGGTTGTACTGGCGGTTGTGGTGGTGGGTAGCGGTTGTGGCGGTGGTGGTGGCGGTGATGCTGGTGGAGATGATGATGACAATGATGTTGGTATCGGTAATGATGTCGGTGTTGGTGATGGTGATGTTGTTGGTGGTGATGGTTTTGGAGTATGCTGCGTAGGCTATGTTATAAGTTATTGTGTGGTGATTATATTGATTACATGCAGTGGATATATAGATACTGTATTTTGTGTGTGATTGTATCGAGCTGTGTTGTGTGGGCTGCGCTACATTATTGTTGTGGTGATTATCTAGTGAATATGTTGTATGTATTTTGTTATATTCTTGTTTAGAGATTGTAAAGAGAGAGTGTACTGTGTGATTTGTGTTATTAAAAAGTGTCATGCGTAGGCAGTTGGCTTTGCTTGACAAGATTAATTTTTGGATTATGAGCAGACTTATTATTATCACATATATCCCCAAATATTTCCTCGCAGTAATGTGTGTGTGTGTGTTTGTTTGTGTGCATATGTGTGTATGCTTTGTATAGTTTAGAGGTGTGGAATATCAGAGTCAACGGTTCATATGCCTGGTGTGGCCAGTGAGGTGTAGATGTAATATTGTGATATTGTTTATATTTAAACTTCTATTATTTTTCAGCACTGAAACCTCTAATCTAATGCGTTGCCGTTATTTTTGTTAGTTAATATCAAAACAATCATTAATATGTGTAGCATAGTGTAAGACAGTGAAATGGCAGAACTGTTAGCACGCCGACAGCATTTCGTTCGTCTTTACGTTCTGATTTCAAATTCCACCGAAGTCGCCCTTGCCTTTCACCCTTTCGGGGTTGATAAAACAAGTACACGTTGAGTATTGGGGGAGTCGATGTAATCGATGTACCTCTCCCTCATCATTGCTGGCCTTGTGCCGAATTTTGAAACCGATTGTATAACATAGTGTATCGTACATGTATAGTATTCAAGGCATTATGTTATGTTAAAAATTTGTATCGAGTATAACATCTTCAGCAGATTTTTGCAGATTTTTGACAATGTATGTATGTATGTATGTATGTATGTATATGTATGTATATATGTATATATATATATATATATATATATATATATATATATATATATATATATATATATATATATATTCCCCCTCTTTGTCTTTTTCTCTCACTTGTTGGTGACACGTGATCATCGTCCATCTATTTTTTCCTCACGTTACAATCCTTCTTTTCCTGCAAAGATGTTCAGAAGACTGGACGTTTTAATTCTCTCTCTTCTATCTTTTCTCTTTTCAAAGAAGATTCTCCCAGTGATCACTATTCTCCTCTCGTTTTGGTCTAACGACCCTCCATGTTTGTTATAGTTCGGTTTCCTTCTATGTCTCCACTGTCCTGATTTTGTTCCCAATGTTGACCCTCCATAAATCCCAAATTCTATTTTGGAATTTATGGGAGCAACTATCTTTGAAGACTCATATTGTCTTTGAATTCTCGAAATGAGGAGTAGATAGGCAGCCGACAACTGTTGAAGGGTACTTTCTCTGTGTTTACTTGTCCTGCTTTTACGGATTTCATGTTGTTTGCACAGTTATTGAAGTGCTGTACCCATATATATATATATATATATATATATATATATATATATATATATATATATATATATATGCGGCTGAAGATAGTGTTATACCATCCTGTCTATCAATTATATACCAATATAATGATGCAACGACTATAAAGCTTGAAACACGTGTACCGCGGAATCCTTTGTGTTTGTTTTAATTTTTAGGTTTTTAATTTATATATATATATATACATATATATATATATATACATTTATATTATTTATTATACACACACAAACACACACACACACACACACACACACACATATATATATATATATATATATATATATATATATATATATATATATATATATATGAAAACCTGTGTGTATGTGTAAATATTATACATATATATGAGGAGAGGGGTGTCTTTGTGTCTCTGTTCGTTCCTCCCCCACCGGTTAACAACTGCTATTGGTTTGTTTACATCCCGCAACTAAGCAGCTTGACAAAAAAGGATCAATGGCATAAATACCAAACTTTAAAAAAAATTAAGCACTGGGTTCGACTTGTTTAACAAAAACCCCTTCAAGACGGGGCCACAACGACTGAAGGAAGTGAAAGATAAAAGATGCTGCTTACACAACTGGAGCCCATCCTCATCCGTGGTCACCCTGAGATTGCAAATATTTTGCTACCTTTCTTCTGAATCCTTCCTTCCACAGTGCTGCATAGCATTGATGTTCCAGTAAACGGCCAGGATCTATGCAATAATAGAGGACAACAAATTGAATCATATTGCATTGATATTTTCAGAATATAAATTACAATTTAAGCAACGGGCACAAATGGGATTTGAACATCCCTAGAGACCATAGAGAAGACGGTGATGTACCTTCATACATAGTCTTCATTTCTCAAAATGGTAAAATAGTCGATGGAATTTTTAAGTAAATTTTATGAAACGAATTGAATGGTAACATAGGAAATAAATATAACACGTCAAGCAATGAGTGATAGGCTTGCATAGAATTTGTGAGTGTTGTTTAGACAAAGATACGTACACACAAGCGTATTGTGTCTGTGCGGGTAAGTGCATATCTGTGTTTATGTATATACGCGTTATGTATACACAAACACACACAAAAAGACACATACATACAGGCACACACACACACGCATACGCACACATACACACACACATATAAATTATATTATGTGCGTATATAATTAAGTATAGGTATATATAGGTGGGGGTGCATGTGTGTGTATGGTTTATGTATTTCCTGTGCCTATAGGTATACAACAGGTATCTATCTATCTATCTATCTATCTATCTATCTGTCTGTCTGTCTGTCTGTCTATCTGTCTGTCTGTCTGCTTGTCTGTCTGTCTGCCTGCTTATCTGTCTGTCTATCTATCTATCTATCTATCTATCTATCTATCTATCTATCTATCTATCTCTGTAAATGTATGTCGGTATATCACCTTGTACGTATATATGTGTGTGTGTATAAACACGCACAAACGCACACACTCATACACACACACATGCACAAGCACATACGTATTAGTGCGAGTGTATAAATATGATTATGTATGCGTTCGTGTGCCATTTCATAGTAGTGTTTTTGTTTTTAAATTTTGTTTTCTCCTTATTAACATGGTTCCGTGACAATGTCACTGATATTGGTAAATCTCAGTGTAAGACTTTCATTAACCAGCGTAGATAACGGGGAAGATGTCACAGAATACGCTAAAGATAAGCGAAATTTAATAAGAAATGAAAACATCTAATTAATTAGCTCCTTAACTAATTAATTAATTAACAAGTGTAAGATAACTACAATTATTGCAGCAGTCAATATGTAGCAGTTCGTTTAAATAGATGATTTGAAATTGAAATAAGGCTCTTGCTAAGTATGAGTATAAAGTAGAGGCTGAAATATGTGCGCATGCATGTGCGCGTGTATGTATGTGTGTGGGTGTGTTTGTTTTGAGTATGCATGTGTATGCGTGAAAGAGAACGATAGAAACAGAGAGAGAGAAAGGGAGAGTAAAAGAAAGGGAAAGAGAGGGAGGGAACAGTACCAGCCTGACTGCTCTCTCTGTCTATATGCATACGAACACATATATACCAATGTATGTATACATATAATGTGTATATACATATGTTTGCATATATGTAAGTACGTATTAGATACAGGCAGCCGAATAAACAGATACACATACATAACAAAACATTCCCGCATACATACATACATACATAGATACATACATACATACATACATACATACATGCATGCATACATACATATATACGTATATACATATATACATACATAAATACATACATACATACATACATACATACATACATACATACATACATACATTCAAGGTGCATTGCAGAACTTCTGAGACACTCTCAGGAGATATTTATTAATTTCAAAGTAGTACAAAATTCCCATCTCCTTCAAAGTATGATCCTCTCCTTTCAATGGACTCGTAGCGCTGCGACCCCTTCATGACGACTCCATGGAAGTCCTCCAAACGGAAGGTTTCAAGGATTGTTTCCACAGCTTCCTCCATGTTCTGAATGTTTACGCTTAAGGTCCTCCTTATGTTTGGAGAACAAGCAAAAGTCATAGGGAACAAGGTCTGGACTGTAGGGAGGGTGAGGGACAGTTTTTGTGCCCATCTCTCTGAAATGCTTTGGTTGTCAAGATGTTTATCAAGATGTGGACTGGTGCATTGTCCTGATGCAAGTGCCACCGACCCGAGCTCCGGCCTTTTGCGACGAAATCTGTTCCTGGTCTCTCTCAAAACCTCAACAAAGTACACTTTTGTTCACTGTTTGGTAACAGGGAACCCAATGGACGATGTTAACCTGGCGGTCGAAAATGGGGATAATCATGCACTCACGACATGAAGTCTGAAATCAAAGGTGCATGATTACCATATTTTGGCGAAGTCTTCCAAGGGGAACACATGCCACAAAAATGTCATGCATGATATGTTCCCATTTAGCGTAAGGAGCATGATAATAAGAACAGGAATTTTAGGTTCGCTTGGGCTTCTAAGCATTACATCACCCACAACTTAAAGGTTTCATTTTTGCTATCCAAGTGTAGAAGATGGCTATGAAATACATTTAGTAAATAAATAAGACAGTGAAGCCCTTAAACTCCCAAGATGTAATTAAATGTTGATAATACAACTGTTCTGCTCAGGACATAGTACATGTAACCAGCGCTGTCCAAAAATGTTACTGCAGTACTCATTGCAACATGTTAAAACCTTGTTGAATGCCAGAAACGCTGCCCTCGAATAAATATGGCCAACACCTGTGCTATTACACACATTCTTGTCAATCTTAGAAATATTGTTGTATTATTCCCATCGAAATGTCATCCGAGTGTAAACATAACAAATGTTACATAGCTGTTTCGAAGTGAAAAGAAAAACAGGGTCGTAGAGATGAGCAAGCTTTCGGGTGTAAACATCTCTTCTAAAAATAAGTAAGATGTAGAATATTCATGGACAACTGCTTCGAAACATGCAGCTCTTAAATTTCGATTACAATAATCCTTGTAGTACTTGGTCATGTTCTATTTGTCTGAGTGACAATTTGGAAAAACTAGAAACGTTTTCGAGCAAAGAAAGTGACAGACGAATACGTACTTTACAAGTACAGTCTATAAGTAAAATTGTAAAAATTCAACATACGAGCGTTCTTTCCTTCTAGAAAGCATTCTAATAAAAAAAGAAGTACAAACATAAACATATATAATTCACACTTACATATATACATAAGTACACACGCAATCAGGCAGACGTACGTTCTTTCGTACGTACATACATACAATTACGCTGAGGGTGAGAAAGTGAGAGAGGATTAGATAGATTTATAGATACGCATATAGAGTCTCATTCGAGTACTAAAGTCATATTATGAAAGTAGCGACGGCAACAAAACAGGAAGACAAGATTTAATTGCTGCCTAATTTTGACGTTGAAAAGAAAAGACATTACAGATGGTTATGCTTCATTATGCTTCATCAGAAGGAAAATAAGGAAGAAAAGTAAAGGAGTAGACAGAAAAATTGGTTAGAGATGACGAAAAACGTCTAAGGGTGTCAACGCCAGGTGGAAATGTGGTTCTGAGCGGGAATCAAGAAGGGAGGGGAGGAGTATGTGTATAAGTGTGTTTATAAGAGTGTATTCATCTATTGAGAGGCATAAGCATTGAGGTATATATATATATATATATATATATATATATATATATAAATATATACACACACATGCCTATACATATGTATAGGTACATGTGTGTGTGTGTATGTATATATATATATATATATATATATATATATATATATATATATACATATATATATATATATATATATATATATATACATATATATATATATATATATACATATATATATACATATATATATACATAAGAATATATGTGGGTATGTGGGTGTGTATTTTTGTGTGTCTTTAATTATGTATTTATTTATATCTGTATACGTTTCTCTATGCATCCATCTAAATGAACACTGCACTCTAACAATATCGCAATATCATAACAGTATTTAGCCTATTCTAGATTTGTTTCACGTTTGTTTACCTCCTTAATTATTCATTCTCACAATTTTTATAATTGACAGACAGAATATTCCAGTTTTACATATTACTGGGAAATTCTAACAATTACCGAAGAAAATTTTAATACATTTGACAATTTCTCACACTTTAATTCGTTAATTGCATCGCTTTATATTCTGTTACGTATCTCTTCCACCATTATCTTTCTCTCTTTTTCTCTCTCTTTCGCTGCCTCTTTATCTGTCTACCTCTCTGCCCATACCCACCACCACCGCATTCTCTTTCTCTCTCTCTATCTCTCTACCTCACTCCCTTCATTCAGCAGTTTAGGAATTATTTTTACAAGTTTTTAGAAATTTAATAAAATGACAAAGACAATTGAGTCAAGCATTCGTTTGATTGATTCGCACAGTCTTAAAGATTAAATCCTGTACAAACGAACCTAATTATATATCAGGAAGAATAATATATATCTATATGTATATATATATATATATATATATATATATATATATATATATATATATATATATATATATATATATATATATATATAGATATACTCACACTCACAAGTACAACCGCCCACAACCATACACGCACATATCTAATTATATGTAATATAGTCTGTTCGAGAAAATATATTGTGTTTCTGATAAGTTTCATGATTAAATATTGTAATTACTTAATTAACCAATAGCCAGCGAAATTACAAAATCGCAATTTGTAATATTGAAAATAATATCTGTAGAATAGAATATATAGAAAACTTATAATAGATAATTTAAAGGTTTTTAAGAATGAGAACAACGGAAAAATGACTGAAAAATAAAATTCTAGCAAAGAAATAAAAAATGTTTGAAAATATAGAAATGTAAGTTAATGATCGTGTCAATGCAAAGCAATGTAACGAGGATATAATATGATAAGGTACGATGATAGGGAAAGTGGTCAGTAGTATCAATTAATAAGTGTGTGTGTGTGTGTGTGTGTGTGTGTGTAGAAAAACACAAAGAATGGAGATTTATCAATGATTTAATATGCTACACCTGTTTGAAATAAAATAGCATAACCAAATTTTTGCATGTTACAGTATGCATGCATATTCCATCTGTCCTATACTTGAAAAACCGAAATGCTACAATGAGGGATAGGTGCATGTATATATATAGCTAGTTAGCAAGCGAGCATGATAGATAGATAGAGAGAGAGAGAGAGAGATAGATAGATAGATAGATAGATAGATAGATAGATAGATAGACAAACAGATAGACAGAGAAAGAGAGAGAGAGGGAGAGAAAGAGAGAGAAAGAGAAAGGAATTAATCTTCATTCTATTCCTACAAAAGCTACATATAGTTCAGGCTCTCGCCGCTATAAGCCACTTGATGCGAACCTCAGTCATCAATCTGCCAACTGGCGTTGTCCGGTGGGGTCCTACTGCCACGTGGTGCGTCTTTGTTTTGCAGTGCTTCTCCCCTGTTCGTCGATTTTTGCGATGGCTGAAACGAAGGGACAACGTGCGTCCGTGAAATTCTGTTTTCTGCTGAGGAAAACGGCAGCTAAAACAGTTCTCATGCTTCAAACAGCTTACAAGGACGCTGCCATGAGCAAAACACAAGTTTACGAGTGGCTTCCACGCTTTAGGAATGGTCTCTCGTCACTTGAAGACCAATTTCGTTCAAGGTAACCGTGGACCTCCCCAACGAATGAATACATCACAAAAATTCATAAACTGATCTTGGAGGAACAACTCACGAACTTGTTGATATGACTGGTGTGTCCTGGAGTTCCTCCCAACGAATTTTGACCGAGGAATTTGTGAATGAAAAGAGTTGGAGAAAAAGTTATGCCTCATTGCTTGCAGAAGATCAAAGACAGTCACGACTGAAGGCGTGTCGGGAACTGAAAGGATAGCAGTAAGTGGATCCGAACCGTTTCTCGAAAGTAATCACTGGTGACGAAAGCTGGTGCTACGGCTACATCCCGGAAACGAAACAGTAATCAATCAAATCAATGGAAGATTTCAATATCACCACGCCCACCCCACCGCCAAATGCGTCAAGTGAGTTCACTGTCAAAATGATGCTGATTTTTTTCATCGTTGCGAGAAGAATTCTGCACAAAGTATTTGTTCCTCCTAGTCAAACAGTTTACCAGAAGTTTTACTTGGCATTTATGGGGTCTAGGACTGCTTCGGACTATGGAAAACGCGTCTGGACCGATGTATTGCTTCAAATGGAGAATAATTTGAAGGCGATAAAAATGTGAACATGTAAAACTAAGTGAACAAAATAATATTAGAAAATTCCGGTTTCTTTTTGGTATCCTTTCGTATATACATATATGCAAAGTGTAAGTGAAACAGGGAAGCATTCACTTTGATGGTGGTTATTGTAGTTTTGAAATAGAACTATATTCCACACAAAAAAATGTGTTTATTTTATGTGCCCATGCTTTGTATAAATACTGGTCTTTGCACCATAAATTAATTCTCGTGAAGATTTGGCAGATGTTAATGCTAGAATATTTCACAAGCCTCTCTACAGGACCACTCTTCCTAGTGGTAACATTTATAAAGTCATACAAATTGATGTGGACTCCAGTAAGATGCTGGTATCTATTTTATCAACTCATGAAGTATGAAAGATAGAAAGTGTCATTGGCGAAATTAGAATCTAAAATCTTTAATTAATTTCCATAAAATATTTTGTCCGAAACTGCTACTTTTATTATGTTCGGACGAGGCCATCAATTTTAAGACAGGAGTAAGAAATCCATTATAGTGGCACCAATAGATTACTGGTGTTATTTTACCGTTTAAGTAATATCAAATACAAAGTTGCAATCGATAGGATTTAAACTGAAAACTTAAACCTTATTAAATACCATAAGTTATTTTGTGCTCTGCTTCATTGATTCCAACACCGCCCTTCGACAATTGTAATATGGGCACTACTACCCTCTTGGCAAGTGTGGCTGAGAAGGAATACGAACTCGGTGCAGCTGTGAGGCTTAAAGCTAAATTGCTCAAATCAAGCCCAAAGCATTTTATATCATTTCCCTTCCACTGTTGATAGTCGGTAGGTGATTGATGAGGTTTTCTCCCCAGTTAACAGTTTTATGATGATAGCATCTTACATAAAGAAGAAAAAGTATAACATAATATTCTCAATGACATCACTTGAGAAATTGTGTGTTGATGGATCTCACTTGTGATACTGTATAACCCCAAATTACTTCATTCAGGTAAGTCACATGCAATGTAACAATTTCAAATTAGAGTCACACCAAACACACATATCATCGTGTTATTTGAAACAAGAAAAAAGAGGAAAAACAAGACAAAAAGCAAATTCCACAGATAATGTATCGGCTTGTCGCTGACAAACATTTTTTGGCAATAAGAACTATATGTCTCTTTCTCGACGTGTATTATTAGCGATTAATTTCAAATACTTAATTAAAAAAGTCCCTAGTAATTTTAAATTAGCATTTCTTTGTCGCTCGTATCAAGTCATTATACAGCCAACGTTTTGCGAAAAGGAAATAAAACGTATTGTAATCTATTGATTTTTAATTGCTAATTATCTCAATCGGCACATAACGTCATCTAATAGAGTTGCCCGAGACTGAGAGAAGTTCTGAAATTTCTCTGATTAACTTTTATTCGTTTCTTTTGTAATCATTTTTTTTTATTCCGATTTTTTAAAATAATTTTTTAACTTCGGCGCACACAAAATAAATAAAGCAGATTTGCACCGGGAAAGGAGTTTATTATCCATCCTTAGGAATTAAGTAAATCGACTATAATTATCTAATTACCCCAAATCCTAATGAAAATAATAATGACACAAAGTAATTTTAATTTTTAATAAAATCTAATTAATTTTCTTTTAACTCGGCAACAATATGGTTTATATTAAAATACTAATAACATGCTAATTATAGTATTTAACAATTCCATTATGAAAAGAAGCTACGCAGAACATTGCTGAAAGTTTTTCTACAAATATTTTTAATTCGTTTATAATTAGTATAATAAAGATGGGGCTTTAATCGAAAATTGTGAATCAACGGTTAATACTGCACTTGGCAAACCTGGTCAACTTTTAGAAGTTAATAATTATTTCTAGGCAGAAAAAAATTAAATACAGTCACAGCTTTTACAAGTGTCATTAAAAGTTGTTGCTGTTGTTCTTGGTGATGACGACGACGACGATGAAGACGACGATGACAAGGACAAGGACGACGCTGACGATGGTCATGCTGATGATGATGACGACAACGACGGCGACGACGATGACGATGGTGATGGAGATGACGATGAATGTGATGATGATGATGAAGACGATGATGATTATGATGATGATGACGATGACGATGATGACGATGACACGACTACGACGACGATGATGATGATGATGATGCTGATGATGATGATGATGCTGATGATGATGATGATGATGCTGATGATGATGATGCTGATGATGATGATGATGCTGATGATGATGATGCTGATGATGATGATGATGATGCTGATGATGATGATGATGCTGATGATGATGATGATGCTGATGATGATGATGATGCTGATGATGATGATGATGCTGATGATGATGATGATGCTGATGATGATGATGATGCTGATGATGATGATGATGCTGATGATGATGATGATGCTGATGATGATGATGATGCTGATGATGATGATGATGCTGATGATGATGATGATGCTGATGATGATGATGATGCTGATGATGATGATGATGCTGATGATGATGATGATGCTGATGATGATGATGATGATGCTGATGATGATGATGCTGATGATGATGATGATGCTGATGATGATGATGATGCTGATGATGATGATGATGCTGATGATGATGATGATGCTGATGATGATGATGATGCTGATGATGATGATGATGCTGATGATGATGATGATGCTGATGATGATGATGATGATGCTGCTGATGATGATGATGCTGATGATGATGATGATGCTGATGCTGATGATGATGCTGCTGATGATGATGATGCTGATGATGATGATGATGCTGATGATGATGATGCTGATGATGATGATGATGCTGATGATGATGATGATGCTGATGATGATGATGATGCTGATGATGATGATGATGCTGATGATGATGATGATGCTGATGATGATGATGATGATGCTGATGATGATGATGCTGATGATGATGATGATGCTGATGATGATGATGATGCTGCTGATGATGATGATGCTGATGATGATGATGATGCTGATGATGATGATGATGCTGCTGATGATGATGATGCTGCTGATGATGATGATGCTGATGATGATGATGATGCTGATGATGATGATGATGCTGATGATGATGATGATGCTGATGATGATGATGATGCTGATGATGATGATGATGCTGATGATGATGATGATGCTGATGATGATGATGATGCTGATGATGATGATGATGCTGATGATTCGCCAAGACGGCTGAAATAAAAATACACTCGCGTCTGTCATCTGAACATAAACCTCCAGGTCAGGTCTAGTAAAGCGTGATCAGGTGTTGACTGCCCCTGGTTTTGTCCATCAAAAACTTCTTTGCGTATTGTGATCTGTCGTTACCCTTTTTTAGCAGAGCTGGTTGTATACACACATATATCTATTTATGTGTGGGCGTGTGCGCGAGTGTGTGGGTGTGTGCGTATATGTGAGATAGAGAGGTCATGTAAGTACATATGTATGCATGTAGATATACTCTTTTACTCTTATACTTGTTTCAGTCATTTGACTGCGGTCATGCTGGAGAACCGCCTTTAGTCGAGCATATCGACCCCAGGACTTATTCTTTGTAAGCTTAGTACTTCTTCTATCGGTCTCTTTTTGCCGAACCGCTAAGTTACGGGGACGTAAACACACCAGCATCAGTTGTCAAGCGATGGCGGGGGGACAAACACAGACACACAAACACACATACATACATACATACATACATATATATATATATATATATATATATATATATATATATATATACATATATATATATATATATATATATATATATATATATATATATATATATATATATATATATATATATATATACATATATACGACGGGCTTCTTTCAGTTTCCGTCTACCAAATCCACTCACAAGGCTTTGGTAGGCCCGAGGCTATAGTAGAAAACACCTGCCCAAAGTGCCACGCAGTGGGACTGTCCCAGAACCATGTGGTTCGTAAGCAAGCTACTTACCAGACAGCCACTCCTGCGCCTTATGTATATGCTAAAGGTTTGATTTGATGCGTTTCTCTTTAAGCTGGGAGAAAAAAAATAATTGTTTGATTCACGAGTATTTTATTTGCAATTTCTCGAAAACTACCTCAAAACTTTAATACAAATAAATTATAAACTGTATGAAAAATATTGAGTACTCTTTTTTCTCCTATGTATGTATGTATGTATGTATGTATGCATGCGTCTGTATATATATATGTGTGTGTGTGCGTATGCGAGTATGTGTGTGCGTATATGCGTATGTGTATATATATTATACACACACTTTCATTCATGAGCATGTACTTGGAAAGACGTGAATTAAAAGTTCAGAATTGCTGAGAAATTTCGTCAATTAACAATTAATTCCTAACAAAATGGACGAAAATACGGTTTCTTTTTTCTCGTTTGAAGCAAAAGTTTCACCTTATGATTAAAATTTCATCTAGAAATAAAATTATCAATCAACCGTTTAACCTTGAGTAAAATTAATTTCATTTTGCCTGTTTTCTGCTTTTCTCTATCTTAACAAAATAGTTACGTTGACATTGTAACGTGAAATTAATTCCTAATTCTTCATTTAATTCTATTGCTTCAAATGAACGAAATAGTTTAATTATTTTAATGGCAATTTCTCTGACTTGATTAAACTCCGTGTTAAGTCGATTCTCACAGACAAATATTGGTTCGAAATCTTTGAGTTTTATTGGAATAAGAAGTACAAGAAGAAGTAAAAATAAACTGATATTTGTTCTTTAAACTTCACTCGCAGAAATTAGAAACATAAAGAATATAACATTTCGTTCATTGTTGAACATTTCAGCTTTAATAACGGCATTTAATTGAGAAGGAGGTCTTGTCAGTGTCTGGAGGTGTTTGAGAAGGTATTCACAGCCGTTATGGTGGCGGTAGAGACGATCTCATTAGTCTCCACCGCGTAAAATGCTCATGATACTATATTCATAGAAGTCTCATCATATTACATTGAGTCTAATTAAAGGTTTTCAATAACAATTATAGGCATGTTGTTGCTGATGAAGATGTAGTTCATTTTAATCTGGAATGAGATACCTAGGAATGCCTTAGCGAATGTGGGAGTGTGTGTATGCATAAATATATGTATATATGTAGAAGTACTTCACTTTATCGTATATATATATCTATATATATGTATATATGTATATATATATATATATATATATATATATATATATATATATATATATATATATATAGGCGCAGGCGTGGCTGTGTGGTTAGGAGCTTACTTCCCAACCACGTGGTTCCGGGTTTAGTACCACTGCGTGGCACCTTGGGCAGGGTTAGGGTTATTCAGCACCGAGCTGAATAAAGCCTTGTGAGTGGATTTCGTACACGGGAACATGAAGAAGCCCATCGTATGTGTGTGTGTGTGTGTGTGTGTGTGTGTGTGTGTGTGTGTGTGTGTGTGTGTGTGTGTGTGTGTGTGTGTGTGTGTGTTTGTGTATGTGACTGTGAGTCTGCGTTTGTTCCTTTGCCATCCTTTGACAATCAATGCAGATGTGTTCATGTTCCTGTAACTTAACGGCTCGGCAAAAGCTCTTGCTAACAGTTAAATATTACAGACATAATATACATCAGGATAACTCTCCAGTTTTAGACGTGAAATCGATGTCAACCATTGCAGGTATATAGACAAACCTGGGGGAAATGAAATCTTCATCGCAGATCCTTGTTCAATTCGCACGATTGTGTCATCTGGTAGAGACGTTCTTTTACTATTTTGTACTGAGGAGATATCTTCCTTACGCGACGCTTTAGCTATCGAACGGCTGGGATTGATCTTGCATAATTTTGGTCTTAATTTAGTTTTATCTGCCCAAGATATCATTGTTTTATTTTAACTCGACTACTGAACAAGAATGACAAAACGGCAGGTTTAATCGGCAAACATTAGTTAGATGAAATGAAAAAAAATAATAATCCTTTCATTTATTAGTCAAAGCATTTTGCGTATTTTCTAGCTGACAATGCTTTCTTCTGTGCCACAAATAGGCCTTAAAGATTATGTGCATATATATATATATATATATATATATATGCATATAATCGTGTGCGTGTCTTTAATTATAAATATATATATATATATATATATATATATATTTAAATAAGAGCTATAACGCGATCTATTGTAAAAAATTTTTAATGACCTATGAACATTTCGATGCAATATTCCGACTCACTCCTGTAAGTTATAAAATATGGTATATTGTATCTCTTCAGGGTCAGATTTTATTAATTCATAGCAGACAGTAAATAACAGACAACATTAATAGTTGTCCTTAAATTACATGTGTATAAACGGGTTGAAATTACATGAAATATATTGTCACTGCATCTTACTTACTTACTTTACTATGTAACGGTTTTCTTAACCGATATTGTATGCAGTGTCAATGTGTTTCATGTCATTTATATATAAATATAAAAAAGGTGCTTTCACATAAAAACTTTCTCACCTATATATAATATATTTATATATATATATATATATATATATATATATATATATATATTCACAAACATTCGGAAACTAGTTTAGTGGGTAGATATATGTACAGTGATGTAATCGTAAATTAAAATATGTGAAGAGATCAAAGTTTGTTATGCGTGCATGTTCTGTATTTTACCGTGAAAAAGTATCTTTATTTAAGCGTTCTTGTAGAGAAATTGTATTTTGCAATAGTGTCTGATAGAACTACTCGGGACTTTCGTCTTCAAGACCTCAAAACAACGCTAACTGTCATATTGCGACAGCACCTTAAAGGGTTTAATCGAACAAATCGACCCCAGCGCTTAAAATGCTTCAAGTATATACTAATTCTATCGGCTTCTCTTCTCAAACCGCTAGGTTACGGGGGCGTAAAAAGTCAAACACTGATTATTAAGTGGTGGTTGTTGTGGGGGGAGAAAGATAAACACGAAAACACAAATATGTGAATATGTGTGTGTATCTATCAGCCTATCTGCTTATCTATCTATCTATCTATCTATCTATCTATCTATCTATCTATCTATCTATCTATCTATCTATCTATTAATACTCGACGGGCTTCTTTCGGTTTCCTCATACCAAATCCACTCAGAAAACGTTTGGTCGGCCCAGAACTAGTGGAAGACACTTGGAATCATGCGGTTCAGAACCAAACTTACCACACAGCCACGCTTGTGTGTGTGTGTGTGTATGTGTGTGTGTGTGTGTGTGTGTGTGTGCGTGTGCGCGCCTGTGTTTGTACACATATATAAATTAGATTGTTTCATAGATAAATAGATGTGTAACCTAATTTGTGTGTTTATATTATATATATATATATATATATATATATATATATATGTTATGTGTGTGTTTTTGAATAAAACTGTTTTAATAAATGACTTAGTTTCAGATTTATCACTCTTCATTGTTTGAATAACATCTTTTTCGTTATTGTAGTGTTTTGTCTTTTGCTGTTTTTTTTTTTCCTTTTTTTGCAGTCATTCTTTCTTGTTTTATTTATTCTGTTCTATTTATTAAAAAAATGTTTTTGCTAAGCAACATGGCTGAATTGCTAACAATATTGTCGCGTCTGTCATGGGAATTGACAGAGTTCAACTTAAATATCACCCAATGGTTGAGTAAATGTTACAAACGTCAAGAATCCACGGAGACAAATATGGCAGACAGGTGGGCAGGAAGCGGTATAAATTATTTAGTACAATACCTTCATACAACTAATACATTTCTTGTCGTTTTTTTAAATGATATTTCTAAAAATTTCCGACAACAGGATATATTCATATCACATGAATTATTTGAAAAACAACTTTTACTATGATTAACAGAAAACTGACAATATTACTCGTAGGAATGTATCTCTAACGATGTTCAATTTTCTCAGCAAGATTAACTGTGAAATATTGGTTGATTTTGTTTATGTTTTCTGTTTTAATTCAATTATTCAACTGAAAATATAGAATATGCTGGAATATGAGTTTGCTTTGCTGTAATATGTTGAAGGAAAAGTAAAACAGGGAAGGTAATAGTTGAGGCTTACTTTACAGGCTCCCACATGTTCAATAACTGGGGTTTATTTACGAGGGGTGCTGAAATGTTCCTGGCTTTAAGGGTATCGCGAAAGGCCTTCTTGGAAGCCCAAACTTCCAAGTTCTTTTGCAGGGCTAGTAAAACTGGAAGACCACTGGAATAAGTGTGTAAATCTGGGAGAGAAAAATGTTGAATGAAATCATATTTAACTGATCCTCCTGTATTTTCTTTCACCCCAAAAGCAGGAGCTTTTCAACACCTCTTCGTAATACTTAATCACTAACATTGTTAATAGCAAATGTAAAATCGATTTAGGTGCTGCCTAAGTATTTCAGTATTTCCTACCAGCATAACGTACCTGCTGTCTAACCTCATTAGTAGCCCATGCGAAACCTTCCAACACATTTTTTGATGAATCAGAGTATGAATCATGAATCATCGGACATCGATTGACCACTGATATGCCCTATCCACAGAAGAGGAACCAGAGAACATCAAAATTACACGCATAACTTCACACATCAGCAGAAGAAACAGATCACATTTCTAAAAGAAAAAGGTTTGCTCACTTTCTCGCAGCACGACTACAATTAGGAAGGTGCTCCGCCTCATACAGCTACTTCATTATTATAACGTGCACTTATAGTACTACATATAATACTATCTCATAGATTAGCAGAACATCTAAATATAGATGTGATGTATCTCAACTTTGTGAAGGCTCTTCGAGGAAATTGATCAGGAGGTGATATGAACTCAATGTGTGTGACCTTAGTATAGTAAGAATACTAAGGAAATGGCTCTATGACTTTTTAAAAGGTAGAAATCAGGCAGTTGCAGACATGGGTGTTCTCCAATCAATTCTAAGTGGTATGCTGGGACAAGGACCGTTTGTGGTAGCTAGGTTTATCAGACTTTAACTCAATCACACAGACAGCCCCTCTCACCCGATATGGAAACGATACAAACGCGTCACGGGGCATTAGGGACCCCGATGTCACCTTAACACTACAGAAATTCCTGACTGCAATATTCGTATATTCGTATCGGCTGAATGTAAAGAACACGCAATTTAATGCTAAAAAATTTCAAGCATTCCGCTTTCAGTTCATATATGGCAATTGGTACACATAAGACCAGAAAGCATCGCAAGGTGATTGGCTGATCGGATCCTAAGACAATTCAGAACAAGAAATAGAAGGAAACTATATTCAACATTTGGTGAATATTTCTTCTCAATCGTCGGGAAGTAACAGCGGCTCGCGTGGAAATCTATAACTATTACATGAAAAAGATCCTGTCAGCGTAAATGGTGAGCAGTTAGGAGAAGCTAAAATACGCTAGCTTTTACTCCCAAGAACGAAGAATCAAATGATATGCAGTGATACATATATATGGAAGGTACTGGAGGATGTACACCAACTCCCGAACTGGACGCCACTGTATAGTTACTACGATACCACACGAAAGGTAAAAAATTGATAATTGCGAAAGCTTAGGTTGGGAAGATCCACAGCTTTTCAAGATCGTGACAATCTCAGAGATCTACGTGGCATACTTATGGATAACAGATGAAATCGATTGAACTGAGAGAAATAGCAGTTTAACCTCCCTCAGATTACACCGTGGAGTCTTGAAAATAAGGAGATTTACAGGGAGATACATAATGCCAGAGAAAATGGGCTGATGGGATAGTTATAGGTGACATATCTTGCTTCACAGATATAAAGGTGAGACGAAGTGAAACAA
>NC_142943.1:42037956-42042956 GCF_046866305.1 Octopus bimaculoides | reverse complement strand
CAAGATGCATAAGTGATGTAGTTCAAGCCAAGGAAGAATCTACGAGAACGGAGAACTGACACCAGCGACTGAAGTCAGGAAGATTCCGTTATCACTAGGATTATTATTAATCCTGGCAGAGCTGGCAGAAACGTTAGCATGCTCGGTGAAATGCTTACCGGTATTTCGTCTGTCCTGACTTTCTCAGTTCAAATTCCGACGAGGTCGACTTTGGCTGTCATCTTTTCGGGGTAGATAAATTAAATATCAGTTGCGTACTGGGGTCGATCTAATTGACTGGCCCCCTCCCCCAAAATTTCGGGCCTTGTGCCTAGAGCAGAAAAGCTTATTACTAGTTTATGTGACGCTAACTTATTGTTCCATGCCAGAGGAGTAGTAGTTACTAGTAGACTAGCTACTTCTCAAAGAAATAGGAGCAAATGTGGAAATGGAGATTAGAAAATACAGTAAAGAATTTAAGACTAAATTTGAATAGAATAGAAGCCTGGAATCAACACAAGTTAGGAAACAAAAGATTTAAATGTTCTCTTGAGCAAAAATGTTTAGTCAAAGCAAAAGGATTTGGGACAGTCATGACAGTGCTGAAATAACGTATCGTAGCTTTCCAAATATGAGAAAAACATAGATCAGCATCAACAGAACAGATTGTTTGAGAGACACCTGAGGAGACTTTATCGCCAAATAAATAGAAAAAAGTACTGAAGATGAGAAGCGTAATGCAAAGAAGCTAAAAAGTTCTGGAATGATATTTGAGATAAGGCAGTTAATCATAATGAGAATGCAGCATGGTTAAAGAAAAATGAGGGAAGAAGTCATTAGTTGGAAGCAGCCAGAGCTCATACTAACTGGTGTATTAAAGAGTAATGTGTTAGAAAGAATGCAGAATTGGTGGTTGTGGGAAGAAAGCAAAAGGAAGAAAGCAGTGAAATCTAGAAAGAAAAATCTAACAATTACAAGGATGGATTATGAGAACACCTATGACAAGATTTCACACTCTTAGATAAACGAACGTTTGAGTATATCCAGCTTTGGAGACACGCTAAGAGATTTAATTTGCTATAGCGTGAAGAAATGTAAAGTAGATCTTTACTCATGTACTATAGCCTTGGGAAAAGCTAATATTAATAGAGAAAACTTCCAGGGAGACTCGTTATGCCTTTTAATATTTCATCTTATGTTTGATCCCCCACAGTTTCGTATTAAGGAAGTCAATGGCAGTGTATCAGTTTAGAGATAGTAAAGGAAAGATTTGCTCTGCATGAGTGACATGAAGCTCTTTAGTAAGAATAAAAACAAGAATGATTCTTTAATACAAACAGTAAGACTCTTCAGAAAATATATATTAGTCATAGAAAAGGACAGGAAGTCAGTAATAAAGAGATTCAGTTACCAGATGGCAAGACATTAAAATCATTGAGAGAGAGAGAGAGAGAGAGAGAGAGAGAGAGAGAGAGAGAGAGAGAGAGAGAGAGAGGAATTTATATGAATCTATGTGTATTAGAATCTGACAGTACTAATTACAGATATGAAAGAGAGAGGTGAGAATGAGTATATTACATGGGTGAAGAAGTAAATGAAGTCAAAACTAAATGGTCTGAATCTAGTGATGGCTGTAATTACTTGGGCAGTTTAATTACTTAGATACTCAGCAGCTTTTGTAGATTAGACAAAATCTGGATTGGCAAATCTGGTCAGAAGAACTAAGAAATAATTCAATATAAATGGAAGACTTCTTCCAAGAGCAGAAGTAGCAAGATTATATTTACCTAGAAATGAAGGCGGAAAAGTTTTAATATCAGTAGAAGACTGTGTTAAGTTATCCAGAGTAGATATAGCCTCGTATGTAGGTGGCAGTGGGGATTAAAAGTAAGAAATGGAGAAAACAAAAAGTCATATATGTTTAAAAATGAGAAAAAAAGAAGCAATGTTATCTGACTTGCAAGAGAAGGTTTTGCATGGCATATTTCGAAGGATATTTGCAGAAAATAAAAATAGTGAATCATGGTTCTGTTTTCAGAAAAGAAGATTAAAAAGGGAAACAGAATGTTTCTTAGTAGAAGCACACAATCAGACATTGAGGACTAATTGGATAAAAGCCCAGATAGACAAACATCAGTTAGATTCTTAATGTAGGTTATGTAAATCGAAAGTGGAAAGTGTTATTTAAATAGTTAGTGTTTGTAGTATCCTGTCACAGAAGGAATACAAGAAAAGGTATAGGAACTTAAGGAGAATAATCCACTGGAACTTATGTAGAATGCTAGGATTTGACCGCTCTGATAAGTCGTATGAACATGGACCTAGTAAAGTGCTTGAGAGAAGTATAAAATGTGGGATTTCAACATTCAAACTCACAGACTAATAGAAGCTGGAAGACCCAACTTAGTAGTTGTATACCAAGAGAATAGATAGAGCCAAGTAACTGACTTTACAGTCCTAGATGATGAGAAAATCAATATGAGAGGCATAGAGAAAATAGCAGAGTACCAGGACCTAGTCATTGAGTTAAAAGGATGTGGAAACTACGGGTAAAATGTATCCATCCCTATAGTTATAGGTGCATTAGGAACTATTGCTAAAGATTTTAAAAGATGGATAGAAGAAACACACATAAAACTTAGTGCAGCTCCAGAAAACAGTATTATTAGGGACAGCTAGGATACTTAGGAAAATGCTTAGCATCCAAGGTTGTCTGTTTTAGCCCGATGTTAGGAATTTTTTCCAGCACTCCGATCTGGTGTGCGTTTTTAATAATGATAATAATAATAATAATAATAATAATAATAATAATAATAATAATAATAATAATAATAATAATAATAATGATAATAATAATAATAACAACAATAATAAGACCTGGAAATAGAGGTAACTCGAATGTGGAATCTAAAAACAGAAACAATTCCTATCGTAGTAACGTGCATTAGGTATGATGAAAAAACATTCAGACAAATACATAACAAAAACACCAGGATTTACAAATATATATAACATACAGAAAATTGCACTACTGGGCACTGCACACATCCTACGCAAAACACTTTCAATACAGTAACCATAAGAGCATCACAGCAAACCACAGCACATACCCAAGGCACACAGAGCTGCGCTCGGTAGTGAAGTGAAAGCACGTTATAAAAATAAAACTACTGAATAATAATAATGATAATAATAATAATAATTCTTTTTACTATAGACATACGGTCCTAAATTTTTGAGGAAAGGGGGAAAGTCGATTTCATCAACTCCAGTACTTGACTGGTACTTATTTTATCGAACCCGGTAAAATGAAAGGCAAGGCTTCCCCGGCGGAATTTGAACTCAGAACATAAAGACAGATGAAACACCGCTAAAACATTCATTATGAGCAACCGATCAAATATGTAGTTCAATACATTACTGTTATGGAATTTAATGATACTCTGTAAAGATGACGGGCAAACATTTGTCAGGTTATAAAAGAAAACTTTTATAATTATTTATCCGTTCATCATCATCGTCATCATCAGGATCCTCCTCTTTTTCATCCTCTACCTCCTCCTCCTCGTCGTCGTCGTCGTCGTCATCATCATCATCATCATCATCATCACCATCATCATCATCATCATCATCACCATCATCATCATCATCATCATTACCGTAAATGACAAACTACCTCGTTTATTTTCTATTTACAAATTCCTCACAAGCACACAAACGTGCGCACGCACACGCGCAAACACACAAACATAAACATATTAAACTTCATGAAGCCCCCCAGCGTCTTCCCCCATAACCCGTCACATCACTAATAACCCCACCCCTACACAGCCCCATGAAACTTTCCTCCTGTGACCATCAACACCACATACTTCATTGCAGCAGCTGCGTTGGTTAAACAGTCAACAACACGATTTAATTAGATAACTAACACAACAAAAATACTAATTACTCTATTTCTACCATTTCGTTGCAATACTTTACAAATTTATAACATTGAACATTTTTTTTTCAATTTAAATTATTTGCGATTTAAAATGAATTTAGAGTTATTTTTAGATAAGTTTTTTTTACCAAGTTGTCTAAATATTTTATATTAACCTTTTTTAAATATTTTTTTTCAGTTGAAATAATGTTATAAATTAATCTTTCTCGCTAATGCTGAGCTGATAGCATTGATTCTGGCATTGTCATTTATTTCACCAATCAGATAATGCAAACATGCTTGTACACACAAACATATGCGTGCACACATATACACACACAGCTAGACACAACGTTGCACTGTAATAAAACCGAGGTTCTCTTCAGGCTATCTAGATGTTTGACCGCCCGCCAGGCAGATTAAAACTCTGCTGTAAAGTATAAATCATATTAAACTTGTCTAACTAATCAGATTTTCGTTCGTAAACACACAAAAAACTATCTTGAGTTACGACTAACGAATGATAGCTAATATGGCCAATAATATGAGACAGATTCATTGCGAAACAAGTGGAAACGTTGGCGGGTATGTATATGTGAGTTTGTGTACGAGTGACAAGAGAAACAGTGGGTGAACAAATATAGTATTTAGGGTGTTAGGTTGGACTTAACATTTATTTCATAACAGATTGACTTCGCTTCTCTTCAGTTGAAGTTTTGTGGGCGAAGGGCACGTCCTTCTTACCAGATGTGTTCGAAAATAGAGAGAAAAGAATTCAAAATAAATTTTAAATGGCTCCTGTACATTTAGGCCAACTTATCTAGCAGCTTTTGTCATCTTACAGTATGTATGCTTAGAAATGTCTTCCCGTTCTGAGTTTAAATTTCACTGGAGTCAACTTTGGTTTTCGTTCTTCCTAAATCGACTGATGGAATAAGAAACGGTCAAGTGTTAGAAACAGTTCAACTGCCGATTGCGTTCGCCTCCAAAATATCTGATTTTGTGCCACTACTGGAAACTATTTGAAGCCCCGAGTTAAGTTGGATAGCAGAATTGGTAGAGAGCCAGACACAAAGGCTTTATAATATTTAGTTAC
>NC_142943.1:42017956-42032956 GCF_046866305.1 Octopus bimaculoides | reverse complement strand
TACTTGTTGCAAAGTGTCCAATGGACAACCCTTTCTATGTTGTCATGATGTCTTATATATTTTTCTGGGCTAGTGGGGTACACTTACTGGTAATATGCAATACGATTTCACCATTTTCGAACCAACTATTTTTCCTTATTGCTCTAGTTTGGTCACATAAACTCTGTTCCGTGAGTTGAAACAATCCTCTTTCTTTCCATTGATCATACATACGTTGCCGGTATCCCCTAATATGAGCACAATTTTCGTCTAAAGGGTTGCTCAGATAGCAAAACTCCAAGACCACAGTATTGACTTATTTGTTCTATCTATGACGGAGTGTGCTGGTCCATTGCTGGATAACGACAGGCTGGAGTCGGATCAGTATCTCTGAGCCAGCAGGGTACAACACTATCACCATCAAGGGCCGTTATTCACAATATTTTGTGTTTTTTCATTGTCACTCATATAAAGTAGCGATTATCAGGTTGCGCAATTACCAGTGTTTTCATTGTCACACCATCACTAGATGTATCATCGATGAGAACATTGGGGGATTGCAACCACTTCCTTTCATTATCATCACCATCACCATCATCATCATTGTTGTTGCTGTTGTTGTTGTTGTTATTTCTGTTGTTAGAGATGGAGATGTTATTGTCGTTGTAATCTGAATCACTTTATAATGCTTATAAAGTTGGTGATAACATTGTAAATATTAATGTAGATAATTATGATAAAAAATCAAAAGCGAGTATAATGTAATATTATTAATGACGATGATGATGAAAGTGATAATAATAATAATAATAATAATAATAATAATAATAATAATAATAATAATAATAATAATAATAATAATAATAATAATAATAATAACAATATCAAGCACTCAGTGATGAGGGAAAGGATCAGAAGAGAATGTTATCGCAGGGTGAGAGCAATACTGAAGACAGAGCTGAACGCGAGAAACAGGATCGAAGCGATCAATGCTCTAGCCATACCAGTCGTGACTTACAGTTTCAACATCGTTAACTGGTCAATTACTGAAATATGTAATGTTGACAGAAAAATACGAAAACTGTTGACAATGCATAGAATGCACCACCCTAAGGCAGATATAGAACGTCTTTATCTGCCAAGAAAAGAGGGAGGTCGAGGACTACTACAGCTGGCATTATCAATGAAGGTAGCCACAATTGGCCTAGACACCTATATGAAAAACTCTGAGGACTGGATGCTAAAACTTGTCTTAAAATATGAAAGCAAGAAAGCATCTTACTCAGTAACAAAACAGGCAAAGGAATATCTAAGTGAATTCCAATTGCAACAAATTCAAGAATTAGACGAACTAGAAACACCTACAGAAAAAGCTAAGCGCTTGAAAACCCGTGCTAAAATTGCTGCCTTAGCTATTATGACTGAAAAATGGCATGGAAAACCTCTCAATGGCAAATACCCAAAGAGAGCGAATAATGCAGATATTGACAAAGCCCTTACCCACCAATGGTTAATGGCCTCTGGATTGAAATCAGAAACAGAGGGGTTTATCATAGCAGCCCAAGATCAATGCCTACCTACAAAGAACTACCAGGCCAACATATTAAAGAACGGCAGCTCCCCATTATGTCGTATATGCCAACAACAAAATGAGACCATCGATCATGTTGTCTCCATGTGCAGTCTGCTTGCGCCTACAGAGTATCTCAACAGGCATGATAGAGCTGCACAATATATTCACTGGGTAATATGCAAAAACCTGGACTTGCCCCATGATAAAAACTGGTGGGAACACAAACCACCCCCAGTACTTGAAAATGATCACATTGCACTCCTCTGGAACTTCACCATTCAAACTGACAGAAAGATAGACGCAAATAGGCCAGACATCATACTGAAAGACTTCAGACAAAAATCATGCCTCCTCATTGATATGACTGTCCCAATTGATATAAACGTATCTGTCAAGACCTACCAAAAACTGAGCAAATATAAAGATCTTGAAATAGAAATTAGCAAAATGTGGAATCTGAAGACGAAAACAATACCTATTGTCATAGGTGCCCTGGGAATGACAGCGAAACGGGCTGATTACTACCTAGCTCAGATACCAGGAAACCCCAAAATGGCTGAAGTCCAAAAGATAGTGCTCATGGGAACTGCCCATATCCTACGTAAAATACTGTCTATGTGATCTCAAATTTTAAAGCAAACATAATTTTCTTATGGTTTCTTAAACATTCACTTGAACAAAACTGTACAAATCCAAATATATGGTACCCTAGGCATAACACCTACATGAACTTCTAACTTGTTGTCTCTTGAGGTCTCTGGGTGAGACTTGGATCCAACTTGTACAAATGCAAAACAAAAGTCAAACATAAAATAATAATAATAATAATAATAATAATAATAATATATCGTCCTGTATTAGGGGGCGAGCTGGTAGAAATGTTAGCACGTCAGGCGAAATGCTTAGCAGTATTTCGTCTCCCTTTACGTTCTGAGTTCTAATTCCGCCGAAGTCGACTTTGCCTTTCATCCTTTCAGGTTCGATAAATTAAGTACCAATTGCGTACCGGGGTCGATCTAATCGACTGGCCCCCTCCCTCAAAATTTCGGGCCGTGTGCCTAGAGTAGAAAAGAATATATCGCCCTGTATGCATTGAGTCCTTCGGGACAATAAAAGAAGCGATTATTCTTTTTTTCTTCTTTCGATCTTATTTCCATTTTTTGCCGAATGTCTTTCCGACACCTAGGGCAAAGAATCTCACTGTATATATTGATAGGCCATTACATTAAACACACCAGATCATTAATGAAACAATGTGATCAGAAAACGTACATCAGTGATAATCGTTCTCACAACGGCAATGCTCTTCTCAATACATTTGACGAACCAATTAAAACAATCTTTTGCACTCATTGCATGGATAGTAAGCTAGAGATCATTACCAAGTTATTTTCAATTCCTTTTATTTATCATTCCAATGGCTCCTACAATCGTTGGTATTGCAACTGTCTTGGGATGTCAGTTTTTGACTTTCAGGGAATAAATTTTTATATTTTCTGATTTTGTCAAATACTTTTGCCGAGATACTATGATCACAAGAAATATTCATGTTGATCAATAAACCAACTTTATTGTTTTGGTCTTTCACAATTTTGATGGTCCTGTCTGTATGTACTGGAAAGCCCCACGGAATCGTTGCATTTTCTCCCTTAGTTACAGCCTCAAGGTTGAGCTTAAACTAATTGTCGACTGTTTTGATTTTATGAAGCCGACATATTAACCAGTGTAGATACTGGGCAACTCTGTCATATCTTGATTCATACTCCACTGATGCTAAAACTTTGCATCCACTGCTTTAATGTCACCATTACAAAATCAGCACCTAGGATTTATTCCATTTAGCTTGGTAGTTCCGTGTCAATAAGTTTTGATCTTGTACAACTAAGGTTAAGTCTTCGCTCTCTGCCTTTAGCTATGAGCTCCGTAGCCACCGATGGTTGTGCTTCTGGTCAACATCAGCTTGTTTGCTGCAGACCACATGTTTGCCATGCAAAAGTTTCTGCTCCTACGTATTAGCCAATTGTTCATACACTTGTTTCCTTGCCATTAATTTTACCTTCATTGTAACAGTAGTTGCCGGGCTTCCCTCATGCTATTCAACCCTGGGTGCATCATATTATAAGTCAGCAGCTTTCATATTTTTCTGTCAATTATGTTTATGTCACTGATATTCCTGTTCAACACATTTAAGCTATAAATAACAAATGAAACTGTTAAGGAATTTATGGCTAACACTTTGTTTCTTGTAATTAGCTCATATTTCAAGTTTGCACAAGCTCTCCTATAACATTCCTTCTTCACCTGCTCTTTCATACTTGCATGCTAAATCCCAGTGCCTTAATTTATTCATAGGTATTTGTTGGTTTGTTTCTGTTCTTTATAACTATGGGAACATCTAACACGACTGATTTCCAGGTCTTCAAGTTCCCTTTCTGGAAAGTGGCCATAGCACATTTATGAAGAACAAACTTTATCCCAATTTCATTACTGGATGCTTTCACCGTTAATTATTTCGCCGTAAATTATTTCCTTGTTGTCTTGCATCATGATTTCATGTGTCGTTCGTGATGTTCCCACGGACGTTGTTACTGAGATCCCATATCTCTGTTCCTCTCTTTATTTCTATATACACGTGCACATGTATGTACATACATATATAAACAACGTGCTCGCATTGTGTCGCCTCCATCACCACAGTGATTATCGTCATCACCATCATCATCATCGTCATCATCATTATTGTTATTATCATCATCATCCTTATTATTGTTGTTAATTATTTTTAATCTGCATGTGTGTTACAATCCCTTACCCAGACAAACCCAGCATCCTAGGGCTAGAGTAATTTAAGAGATGTTACAATGTAGCTGAAAGCTTTTGGTGAGGAAGTGGTAGGAGCAGTAGCGAAATATCTTCATGTTAATACAACACAGCCATTTAAATTAATAGGGTTTTCCTAAGGATGTCGGCATTATTATTATTATTATTGTTATTATTATTATTATTATTATTATTATTATTATTATTATTATTATTATTGTCTTTCGGGGTTTGATGAAAATATCAAGATTTTCATTTCGCACATCAAACAAAATTACATGTTATATCTTAGAGAAGCAATGGTAAATCTGTTTAAATCGAACAATAGTTAATGTGAGTAAATATCATTCGTATATTCTAAGAACTAAATACTCATGTCTATCGTCATAGATAATATTTGAATACTTTTACAGATATGGGAAATTAGTGGTGGTTCCATTACAAACGAGATGATGGAAGTGACGGTGGTGACAATGATGAGGAGAAGAGGAGGACGACGGTATTGATGAGGATGAGGACGAAGACGATGAGGATGAGGACGAAGACGATGAGGATGATATGATGGCTACTGTGATAATGATAATATCGACAATAACGACGGCGATGATGACATCATAATCCGCAATCCAAGAGCTGAAAACGAAAGGCAATGGCGATTTCGGGGGAATTTGAAATCAAAATGTAAAGTAAAGTGATTGCACGCCATCAAGTATTTTGTTCACAGAGTTCTACTGATTTTTTGCTTCTACTAATAACGACGACGAGACGACGACGACGACGACGACGACGACGACGACCACGACGACGACGACGACGACGACGACGACGACGACGATGATGATGATGATGATGATGATGATGGAGCTGATAGTAACGGTAGTGGCGGAGGCGGTGGTAAGTAGGTGTAAAGAGGGATGGTGGTGACGGTGATATTGTGCTGGAAATGGCGATGATAGTAATGACGGTTATGAGCGGGAAGGTGATATCGATGGTGGTACTGGTGGAGATATTAATTTCCTCCGCCATTTGATAACAACAACAACAACAGCAACAACAGCAGCAACTATCACACCAGAGTAAACAGATATATCAGTATAATGGAAAAAATGGCGAAAATTAACGAGTTAACCAACCCATTACTAAAGATAATTTATTTATGAATGTTGGCATTCTTTGAAAGATGTCATAGTAGTGATGCTTCAATAGATCTTGAAGACGGTAAATTGTAAAGTGCCAAGGTGGCGTTCATATTTTTCTATTAAATACATCAGTGACATAAATTAAGTCTAACGTCTTCAAACTAGTTTCAAGGGCCATAAATATGTTTCAAGCGTCTGAGCAGGGGAAGGTGATTGTGCAGCAGTAATGCCTTCCTCGTGGTCAGACACTCGAGAAATTACATGGAGTCATGTGTGGTAAAAAGCTTCTCAACCATAGAGTTTCGAGTTCAGTCCCACTGCGTGGCACATTGGGCAAACTCTTTTCTATTATGTAAGCCTGGACAAACCAAAGCTTTGCAAGAGGATTCGATAGACGAAAACTGAAAACAAGTTGTATACATGTGCGTGTGTGTGTGTGTGTGTGTGTGTGTGTGTGTGTGTGTGTGTGTGTATGTATGTGTGTGTGTGTGTGTGTCTGTCTGTCTATCTGTCTGCTTGTCTGTCTGTCTGTCTGTCTGTGTGCATGAGTGCGTGCACGCACGAGCGTATGTGACATTGTATTTGTGTTTTTCCTACTCCTGCGTGACAACTGGAGTTGGTTTGTTTGTGTCCTGTAACTTGGTGGTTTGGGAATAAAGAAAACTGATACAAGTACCAGGTTTTAAAAATATTTTCTTGGATCTATTTATTCGACTACACCCTATTCGGTGGCACTCCAGCTTCACCGCTGTCCAATGATTGAAACAAGTAAATGAAAAAAAAAACGGTAAAAGGAAAATTGATATACATAGGGATCGAACCGCTACACGGTAGTGTCAAGAAATGGCAAACTTACCCCGTTGCCGATAAAACGACGTTTACCACCACATATCCGCTGAATATGTTTGCTAGTTTCTTTTTCTCAATATTTTATATTCTTCAGAAGTGAGTGGCGGTGGAGAAGAAATGTCTTGAGTGTTCCGGGCGATCAAATTGATGTATGTTTTGACATGTCTTTAACGATTCTAACGGAACCATTCATTAATAGCTTCTCTCCTCGATGTTCCTTGTCAAGGATTGGTAATTATTTAGAGTAATAAGAAGAGGAAGAGAAAAACGAGATAACTAGCGAAAGAGAAAGTGAGAGGGTGAGAGAGGAAGAAAGACAGAAAAAAGAAAGAAAGGAAGGAAGGAAGAAAGAAAGAAAGAAAGAAAGGTTAAAAGAGGAGGTGAGCGTAAGGAGCAAGCTTTGATTTATATTAGCCATTTGGAAACAGTTTTGTTTAAATAGATTTCCGTAGCACCTCTTTCCCTTCTCTTCCGTCCCACACAGCCTTTTGGCACCTCACTTAATTGTTTCCTCTTTATGTCTCCTCCTCTCGTTAATGTGGCTTTATTAATTATCTGTTCCTGTAAAGTTAATTAGTAGCAGAAACAGTAGTGGCGGCACATACCGGAGCTGTTCATCCTATTTATGAGTAGAAATGACTCGAGTAATTGGACAAATAGGACGAAGGGTTAAAGAAGGGTACGAATAGGTGTGAAATCAACAATGGCAAACACTGAAGTTGTTTAGCAGCAGTATTCAGAGGAGTGGATCAACTGCAGAATGGATCATCTGCGGAACATACGGAAGGGGATCAACATCGACACACGGAGGGTTGTACACGTTGGATTGGATCGACAGTGTCACACACAGGAGGATTTGAGCAACAACGGCGCACAGAGAAGTGGATCAACAGAAGCACATACAGAAGTGATTGATCAGTCGCGTTGCCCAAAGAAATGGATTAAAGAGTGGTTAATGAAAAACAGGATTAATTCATGTTGGATCACAAAGGAGAGCCGATGAAGAAGAAATATGAGGAAGAACGAATCAAGTTGCGGCACAGCAGGGAGTGAGTCAATAAGTGGTCCATACAATAGTGGCAACGGAGGACCTTACATGATTGACACAAGTAAAGATATAAAACAAGGGCTGCAAAGTCAAGAGAAATTCAAGCAATGGCACATAGCATAAATAAGACAACTGCTACTCCCTCCCATTAATTAGTTGTTTGATAGTACTTCTGCTATTGGTGATGTTGTTCTTGACGTTATTGACGTTCTGCTAACCCAGTGGTTCTCAATCATCATATGCCCGTGGACCCATTTGATTCATGTTTTACTCTATTGGACCTCACAACCATTTGAAGTTTTAGAAAAACCGTTTTATGCTTAAATATTATAAGGAATTGTATTTAAAAAATGTTAAAATATTTAGTGCACAAGCAGTTATTGCATATAATTTCTAATAACTAAATCGTATATGGACCTCTACGGGTTGTGTGGATCCCAGCTGAGATCCATTGAATCTAACCCGTCAATATTCTTCTTGTTATTGCTGTTGGTCTTGCTGATGTTAATGTTGCTGCTGTTTTGTTCTCTAACATATCAGAACTCATTTCGTTGCTGCTGCAGCTGATATCACTGTTGGTATTGTTGTTGTTGTCGTTCTTCTTCTTCTTCTTCTTCTCCCCCTCCTCTTCATCCTTTTTCACTTGCTTTTGCTATTATTGATGCTGCTGTTGTCAGCGGTGTTCCTGGTTGAGACAATAGCCCATCGGACTGAACATATTTTGATATTCGAGGCTGGCGTACTGGCAAAATCGTTAGAACGTCAGACAAAATGCTTAAGAGCATTTCTTACGGTTTCACGTTTAGAATTCAGGGTTCGACGATGCCGATTTTTGAGCCTCAGCTTTTCGGAGTCGATAAACTGAGCAGCAGTTGAGCATAGGATTGATGTGATCGACGGAACCCGCCTCCTAAAATTTCTGGTCTTTGTGCCAAAATTTAAAACTATTGTTGTGACTGTTCTTGCCCTGCTAATCCATCAATATTAAGTTATTTTCCACTAATTCTTCTGCTATTATTGCCGTTGTTGTTGTTGCTGTTGTTTAATCTAATATCTGTTCGACCCTGACTGAACAGATTAAGGATCATAACCGCTTCATCCGTGGCCAACTTTTTATTCAATCAACCATTGACTTCCTAGGACCATAATATCCAGTGTTCCACATTGTTTTCATGATGTTAGGATATGAATTGTGAGAGTTGTAGCTGCCGTTTCTAGCAAGTTGCACAATAGTGTAGTGTAGTGTGATGTGGGATTTTTGTTTCTTCTTTCTTTTTACTTGTTTCAGTCATTCGACTGCGGCCATGCTGGGGCAACACCTTGAGAAACTTTTGTCGATTTAATTGACCCCAATACTTATTTCCTTTTTAAGTCTTATCGGTCTCTTTTGCTGAACCGCTAATTTACGGGGACGTAAACACACAACACCGGTTGTCAAGCGGTAGTGGAGGTGAAACACTGACACAAAGACACACGCCACACACTCATTTATATATATATATATATATATATATATATATATATATATATATATATATATATATATATATATATATATGTGTGTGTGTGTGTGTGTGTGTGTGTGTGTGTGTGTGTGTGTATGTGTGTGTATATGTGTGTGTGTGTGTGAGTGTGTATATAAATGTACAACGGGTTTCTTTCTGTTTCCGTCCCCTCACAAGGCTTTGGTTGATCTGACGCTATAGTACAAGGGACTTGCACAAGGTGCCACGCAAGTAGGACTAAACCCGGAACCATGTGGCTGGGAAGCAAATATCTTACCACACATCCACACTTGAGCCTGTCATTAGTCTAGCAATCATTCATACTCGGAGTACGGTCAGTTTTCCCAAAACCCGGTTTTGTGGCTAATTCATACTTCTGTAATTACTGTACAGTGAAATGCATCCAGTAGTGATGCCCTGTTCCAAGGCTTTGAAGAGTGTGGAACCGCCTCTTAAGGTCCACTCCTCCCCAAATGTATAGCACCCGCCAGGGTTCCAAGTGTCGGAACACGTTTAAAGGAGGAAAGAGTGGGACTGTCTTTGCACGACCATATAACATTACCACTGTAATATTATTTACTTCACAAGTTTTTTCACCAAACCAAAACTTCAGCACGCACATCATCACTTCACTACAGAAATTTCTACATCAACAGCAAGGTCATCGCTTATCATTGTAGAAGTAACAACCACACACTCCTCAAATCATACATTACTGTCTTTAAAAGAAGGGACACATTTGATATCACTTTTTTAAAGATACAGTTTGTGATAATTGAAATAAACAGCATGGTGACGGCGAGCTCTTTTGACCACACACCTACTAAATCACACCTGCTAAATTAAGGCGGCGAGCTGGCAGAAACGTGGGCACGCCGGGCGAAATGCTGAGCGGTATTTCGTCTGCTGCTACGTCCTGAGTTCAAATTCCGCCGAGGTCGACTTTGCCTTTCATCCTTTCGGGGTCGATTAAATAAGTACAAAAATAACACCTACTAAATCACAGCTAACATGAATTAACAACAGCAACAATAACAATAATAACAGCAGCAGCAACAACTATGGGGGTGCTTCTGTTTGGTTATTGTTACAATAGAAATAGTAGCTAGTTCTCTCTCGAATCACATAGTAGTCATTAAATAAGCGAGAAACGAAGGACATGTTTGATAAAGTAAGGGACAGATTAAGCATCAGATTAAGTGTGTTTAGCAATGTCCCCTAACCTCTCTGTCAGTGTTATCTCCTTCTCATCGATAGGATTATGACCAACTTTATAAGCAGATTAAGCGGCGTTACAATAAATATGTTGAGAAACGTCTCTTTATATCAATATTATTGTTGCCTGTCCGTCATCAGTCGGATTATGACGACAAATCTTTTATATCTTACTTATTTCAGTCATTAGACAGCAGCTACGCCGGTGCGCTGCATTGAAGTATTTTCAATCGAAGGACTGGATCACAGTACTTATTTCTGTTAAACCTGATACTTATTCTATCGGCCTGTTTTGCCGAACCGGTATCTTACAGGGAAGTAAACGCCGCAAGACCGGTTAACAAGCGGATACAAAAAGCACACACATACTCACACACACACACACGTGCACGGCTACACACATACACACGCACACGCACACTCATACACTCATACATATACGACGTTTTCATTCAGTTTCCGTCTACCAAATCCACTCACAAGGCTTTGGTGGGCCCGAGGTTATAAGTAGAAGGTGCTGCAGATTGGATGTGAACCCGCAACCATGAGTTTGGGAAGTAAGCTTCTTAACATCACGCCCATGCCTGCGTCTTTATGAAAGTACAAACATTAGCCCACACGTGTTTAGCAACGTCTCTTTATATCAACATTCGGGGTATTGTAAGGAATATAAAAAGATTATAGTTAGACTTCGCGTGTTTAGCTAATTTCTTCAATGTATCAATATCATTATTATTTGCTACCTTTCATCAGTGAAGTTATTATTAGAAATATAAACAAACTAAGAAATAAATGCCAAAACGTCTGACACAAAATGTTGTAAATAAGTTTTTAATTTTCTGGACTGTTAACTTCAGTTTTATAGTGTAATACATTTACAAAACGAAAAAAAAATTAACGGTTGTAGTCACTGAACTGCGGCCATACTGGCACACAAACTTCAAGGTATTCATTCGATTATATCGACCGCAATTTTTGTCTGGTACGTAATTTATCGATATATTTTTCGGATCGATAAACTACGCTTTGACAGAAAGGCGTGGAACTGCGCTCACTCAGACCATAAGCGCAAACAAATACATATGCAAAGACACATTCACACGCGCGCACGCACGCACGCACAAACACACAAACAAAAACACACGCATAATAAAGTTTATTAACTAAGACCAATGGAAAGTTCGTTCAGTATAAATGTTCGATGCCCACATGCAGAACGAGTACAACTTATTTCAATGCTGCTCAACATCTGATATCATCCGTTTCTCATACCATCTTCATCAGGAGTTCCATATATATATGCAGATGTGCGTGTGTGTGTGAGTGTGTGTGTGTGTGTGTGTGTGTGTGTGTGTGTGTGCGTGTGTGTGTGTGTGTGTGTTCTTTTATTCTTTTATTCTTTTAGTGGCTTCAGTCGTAGGAGTGCCGCCTTGCTGGAAAATCGATTTAGGTTATTTTCTTTCAGGTTTGATGTCGCGTTTTAGATGCAAGTTGCTCTATAATTAAATTTGTCGCAGCTGGTCTTCATGAGTGAATCCTTGAATGATTGGTCCGAAACTGTCGCTGGTGTTTATCCAATGAAGTTTTGGCTTTTTTAAATGTGTCTGTTGAGGTCTCTTTTATAATTCTGATTTCTTTAGGAAGGTAGTTGAACAACTGAGGACCTCTAAATATCAGATTGTTACAATAGTATATTCTTACTCACCATGTCTAAGGTAGTATAAGCGGAGAGCATCTATCAATTCGTTCATTAAACTTCGGTCTAATGCTGCAGTCATCTCCGTAGTTTGCTGCGTCAGGAGGACGGTAGGTATATTTATATATATATATATATATATATATAATCAGGGCAAGCTAGTACGTATACAGACCCACCTGCACGCTAGGAGAAGGCACCCAATGTCTCTAAACTACCTTAGGATATCACCATAAAACTATAAACACGCGTCGTCCTCGGGCAAATAAACGAAACTGATTCATGAAACCCCTTTTTTTTAATTATCAGTGTAATACAACCCAAATGCATATGAACCCGAACAGATATACATAGCCACGAATACAACGCCTCTTCAATATTTCAAGAATATACAACATCACTCAAACTAAAATTTTTCACCGCTGAATTACGTGGTTATTAACACGTGGTCGAAATAAACGGAACCAGATTTTTGAATTTCCATTTTGTATACAAGTCCGAACAGTAGCGGTAGCCAATGCCAGAGAACACATAATAGGCATTGCCTACCGTCCTCCTGATATATAAATCTATTAATTTAACAGTGACCTGTTGATTGCATGCTAACTACCTCATAAGTGTGTGTGTGTGTGTGTGTATGTGTGTGTGTGTGTGTGTGTGTGTGTGTGTGTGTGTGTGTGAGTATGTCTGTGTATATGTATGTATGTCTCTTCTAGTTTTTAATTATTACAAATCTTCCACTTAGGAAAGAGCAGGTTTCCAACAAAGATGCAAGGCTCCATCTTTGGGGGTGTAGTTAACACAGACATATGTATGAATGTTTGTATGTATGTATATATAAGTCGAATCTAAAGTTAAAGAACTATGGTTTAGAAAGTAGGCGTTCTAATGCAGTATCCAAGCCTTTTCCCAGTTAATGTGTCTGTGAAGTAAGTTCACCATATATATATATATATATATATATATATATATATCACCATATATATATATATATATATATATATATATATATATACACATGTTATCTTTTTTAACAAAACAGTCTATGAAGAGGTTTTATCTCCGATAATGCTACAGTATCATACCTTCAAAGAGTTTGTATACATTTAGTAGGAAACATAGATGGTGAGAGATGGTGGTGTTCCTCTTTAGAATTTTTGCAGCAACGCTTGAAATTGCTGCTGTTATTTGCAAAGAAGAGTCACTGGTATCGACAGGCACATTCACGATTATTATAATCTCCTTAGCAATAAGCTCACGTCAAATATTCAATTCTAAGTTTGTTTATTAATCCAAAAATACAGTTTGCGTGACGAGTTTTCAACAATTCGTTTCTATTTTGAGCTGTTTGTGCGTAGATATATCTAATCGTCTCGAGTTGAGGTATCAATGTTGACTTGGGGTTAGTCATCACTCATTAATCTGAATACTATCAAGTCTAGAACAAACATGACACGAGGGCAGATGACATATGTTCTAGAAAGAATCTATTCTCTGGAGAACTGGTCTTCTGTGGTTGCAAGAATTCTATAATTGCTTTTGTCCACTGTATTGGCTACAGACAGGAAATAACAAGTGACGTGTATTAAATCTGTTCACTGTTTTGCCAAATAATTCGAAAATGTGGTTTTCCTTTGACATAAAATCTAATTTTCTGATGGTTTCACCGGTTATAAAGTCATTATCTAATAAGATTATTCTACCATCTTTATCTTCATCATCATCATCATCATCATCATCATCGTCGTCATCGTCGTTGTCATCGTCGTCGTCGTCATCATCATCATCATCATCATCATCATCATCATCATCATTATCATCATCTTTGTCATCATAAAGAGAGAGGTTAGAAGAGTGATAGAGACAACATCCTGCGTTAGTTCTTTTTTCGATTTCAAATCCTGATGTGGTCGACTTTGCATTCCGATACATTCGAGATTGATAAAATGAAATAAAATAAAGTGAAATACTGGAGACTGTTCAACGGACTTAAACTATTTCACCGCGATCAGTTGTGTCTGTTAGTATGGCAAAATTGGTCAACAGGCAGAAAGAATAACGACGCATGTCTAATTTGTTTCCTTTCTTTTATGTCGCGAGTTCAGATCCACCTAGGATCGATGTTGAATTTCATAGTCTTCCGGAGCCAGTCAGATAAAGTACCTTTCACATTCTGGACACGATACAGACAAATTGTTGATCTCATGTCAGTGTTAAAACTCCCTGTACTCTAAACCTCTGTCATCATAACTTCAAAATAAAGAAAGCTGGCTGATGTCACCCACTCGAGTAGTTGCCAAGAGTGACACGTGTTTGGGCGTTCCACGTCAGGAGTGTCACTTTGCACAGGTTTCATCCATTTGCATTCAAAGAATTCAGTTTTATATTTCGGCATCTATTTTCGTTTTCGTGCAGTAAAACAAGAGCATTCTGTAACATTCTCAACTTCTAGAAATTTGGATCAAAGCGACTCACCAAGTGATATCGATATCACCGTTTATATAAACACCGGAAGTTCGCTTCAGCGGGATCTGAACTCCGAAAGTAAAAAGTCTCTACTAAATGTCACGAGATATTCTGTCCAACAAATACTTCCCCGATTTCGCCAATCTTCTGACTCTTGCAAAACCAAAAACTCAAATACATTCTCGGCAATAACAGCCTAAAGCCTGATATATCTCTAACGTTTCGAAGCATACTAAGGCTTCAAGACGAAATTACATTTTACAATAGAATTGAGTACTATATTCTTCATAGCAAAAGTTAATAATATAATAGTGCATTCTTCGGTGTGGAACTTCATAATTGAGTATCTTACTTTACATAATGGAATTTTATAATTCAGTATTATATTCTATAAAGGCAGCTAATTATGGCAGAACCGTTGCTAGATCGGTCAAGATGTTAAGTGGCATTTCTTCCAGCAATATTATGTTTTGAGTTCAAATGCTGTCGAGTTCGACTTCACCTTTCATCCTTTCGGCGTTAATAAGTACCAGTTACGCACTGGGGTCGATGTAATCGACTTAATCCCTTTGTCTGTCCTTGTTTGTCCCCTTTGTGTGTAGCCCCTTGTGGGCAGTAACGAAATAACGTACATACATACATACATACATACATACATACATACATATACACTCACATACATGCACGCGCGCGTGAGTGCGTGTTAATAC
>NC_142943.1:42000456-42015456 GCF_046866305.1 Octopus bimaculoides | reverse complement strand
AATAATAATAATAATAATAATAATAATAATAATAATAATAATAATAATAATAATAATAATAATAATAATAACAACAACAACAACAACAATAATAATAATAATGACAATAACATCAATAACAATAATAATAAAAATGATATTAAGACGGGCTACTGCAACAACAATAACAGCAGTACAAAGAAGTAAAATAAAACAAACAAACAAAAAAGGAAGCAAAAGCGAAAAATATTAAGACGAAGAGGACATCGTTTGATATTTTATGATATCCATATTTGAGAGGAGATAAATCTACATAAATTCTTGACTGCCTGCCCTGACTGGTAGACTAAGCCTCATGCTATGAATAGATAGTATTGATTTACATACAACTCATCGTCTGCCTCGAATATATACAAAACACAGTAATAAGACACACCTATATTTTCCAGCTGCCATTCTCAGCTGTTTTTTTTTTTTCATTTGATTGCCAGGCAAATAGACAATGTGTGATTATGTTTCCAATGCATATATGCTCTCATGCACACATGCACACATGCGTACACATGTCCAATGGTATGGTTAAATGCTAAAGTTCTATATATTTGGTATTCCGTCCTGTCTACGTCCCTGCGACTTCCACGAACAGTATATACTGTATTGTCGTCTGTCATATATTTATGCACAGCTATTAAGATTTTGAGCTACACACACGAACATAGATACACAGACACACACACTACGCGCACACGCATATATATATATATGTGTGTGTGTGTGTGTGTGTGTGTGTGTGTGTGTGTGTGTGTGTATGTATGTATGTATGTATGTATGAATTTATATATGAATTTATACACCTACATACGTATACGTACTCATACACATTTATTTATACGCGTTTTTTTATTTATTTCATGTTTAATTCATTAATTGTTTGCAATGTTCTCTCTCACATACACACACACTGCAAAGCTTACAGATGGGCTGTTGAATTGAAATTTCTATGCTGCTTTGGGTGGAAGGTAAAACTTGACAAACTGCTCCTCGCCAAATATGTATACACACTTCAAGAAAGGAAAAAATCACTATATTTCAATACTAAACTTATTCAGACATCACGGGATTGATACAAGTTACATTTGGATTCTACAATTACAAGCGGTGCTCAAAGTGTTGGCCATTAGCTTCCAGACATTTATGTGTACGACAAACTACTTCTTGTGCAACGTTAGCCAAAGTGTCCTGCGGGATTGCTTCTCGAGCATTTTCAGGTTTGTTTTTTGTCTTAGTTCTGCGATACACGACGTCCTTTAGGGACCCCCACAAGTCAAACTCTCCATGTGTTAAATCAGAACTTGAGCGGAACTTGACTGAACCTCTTCTTAGCCAGTACCCTTGCAAATTCTCATTGTGATAGGCTCACACGTCTTAGAGGTAGCGTGGCAGTATGCTGTCTTGTTGAAAGAAAAATCATTTCGATAAAGCTCATGAATGGCAGGTAAGATTGATGTGTGTAGCAAATCTAGGTATGCCTGACCAATAACAGTACCTTCAAAGGAAAATGGCCCTACTAAGCCTCTAGCTGACACTCGTCACCAGACATTGACATCTGGTAAATTGACTGCTTTGTCCAGATGAACGTGAGGTTTTTCTGATGATGAGTAAACACATGTCAGTTCACTGTTCCATTTAGCTGGAATTATACTTTATCTGACCACACAATCTTTCGCACCAGCTCTTCATCCACGCCTAAAATATGTTAAAACTACTCACAAAACTTCTTCAATCTGAATCGACTTCATTAATTGCATGCAATAAACTTGGGATGTAAACATTCCACTGAGCTCTTTTAAGAATGTGTCGTATGCTTGTACTGATGATCCCGGTTTCACGAGCACGTCGTATGGTAGACTGCTGTGGAAAATGTGTGAACTATTCCATTACCATAACCGAGGAAGCAACACTTCCTACTGTACAAGGTCTGCCAGATTTTTCCCTATGTATATGATACACAGTATCATGAGCTTTAAATTCATCACGAATCCGTGGAATTGGGAAATGCGTTGAAGGTGTTCCAAACTCATGGATCCACTGACTTTGAACTTCGACAATATATTCTCAAATTTGGAACATCACTTTAAAATGATGTTACATTCCTCAAGCGATAATTATACGTCCTCAATATTGTAGACGTCATTATTGACGCTACAGCCACGAGGGTAACGCCATCTATTGAGAAGATATCGTACTACGGTAAACAGGTTATCGCAATTTGATGAAACATCGAAAGTGGTATCTATATTTATAGAGGTACGTATGCAGTAAAATATTTGCACAAATTTTTCCTTTCTTGACGTATGTATACATTCTTTTGGGGGACGCTGTATATATATGCATACATACCTCTATTTATAAACATATATATGTGTGTGCGTATACACACACATTTATATAAATATATATATATATATATATATATATATATATATATATATATATATATATATATATATATATATATATATATATACGTATATATATATATAAATGTGTGTGTGTGTGTAAATGAGGTGAACCCAATAGATAAAACTGGAAATAGCCAAAGGATAAGCGAACTAAAATAGAGAATCAGTATGCCAGAAGAAATGTATTCGGTATTCTGCGACAATAAGTGGAATAAGTAAAATGGTAAGATATCTGCTTAAAAAAAACAGTTAAATATCTTCTATATACTGTATCTACTGTTAGAGAAAGAATCTAAATATTCGTAAGAAAAAACAAAGGAAGTGCTTTAAAATTTTCTAGACTGATAGGAAAAAATGCAACTTACATTTGTTCATAAAATATGATGATATCTTGGGCGGTGAACTCTTTGAAACAGTGTTCCTGTCAATAAGACTTGTTTGTTAGGTGTTGAATAGTGAAAAAAGCCACTATAATACAATACCTGGACAGTCTAATTGATGACGAAAATAGAAAAAAATGTAAAGCAAAATAACAGGGAGCTGTGTCAAAGGCTAAAGTGATTGGATAGTTAAATAGATGAAGCAATAGAGAGAGTTGGCAAAAGAAGTTAAAATAAGCATGACCAGAGTGTTAATATATGAGAGTAAGTTGAAATTACTAAATTAGGTTTATTGTCATGCAAGTAATAACCTGAGAAATACGTAAGTAGGAGCTAAGAAAAATTATAAGCGACGGAAAATGACCGATAAAGTCACAAATTAAATAATAGATATAATAATGATATATATATGTGTGTGTATATATACATATACATGCATCGTGTTCCGATCAATAAGTATCAGGACTGTTGTCATAGTAACGAAATTAAAACACTCGATGTAAAGCCGCTTGGCAACGATTGATCGTATACTCTGCTGTGCATTCACACTAAGTTACAACGCTCCAGCTCACTCTTGTTGTTTACAGCAGTTCTTGGAAGGAAGGTGTGTAGCGTGTGATCGCCGCATTGACCATGACAGCATCAGGTTTAGCTAAAAGTTTCCTGCGATACCAGCGATACCTGGCGATAGTTTTCATCGTTCTCGACGCAGTCAACGAGATCTTGTGCAGCTGAATCCCGAGAGTCATTTTTGGCAGCTGAAAGTAGTTTGGGCACAAACTTGAGAGACACGCGTCTCATACTCAAATATTCAGTATAATGGATTGAACTGAACTTTAACTAATCTTCACATCCTCTGATACTTCACAGATGGTAATACGATGATTTCCCTTCACAGTTGTACGTACACCTGCCATGTTATTCTCAGTTCTGCTGGTTGCAGGCCTCCCAGAATGTTCGTCACTAATGACATTTTTTCGGCAATCCTGGAAACGTCTGAATCACTCGTACACTTGTGTGCGGCTCATATACTCCTCTCGTACACTTTGTGGAACTTTGCGTCGACCTCTGAGCATGTATCGCCATGACAACTTTCTCTGCCATGGTCTTTGCAACGATCACGCTACACACCTTCCTTCCAAGCACTTCTGCAAACAATAGAAGTGAGTTGGAATATTAAAACTAAGTGTACATGCACAGCAGAGTTCAAAGTCAATTTTTGCCAAGCCGCTTCACTATACATGTTTTAGCTTCGTTTCTATGGCAACAGTCTCGATACTTATAGATCAGTCCTCGTTTATACACACACACACACACACACACACACACTCACACCCCCCCACACATATATATATATATATATATATATATATATATATATATATATATATATATATATAAATTATTATAGACTACTGTCTATAGTAACGAGATATAGAAATGATATAATGATACATAGATATGATATATATATATATATATATATATATATATATATATATATATATAAACGAATAAATTTATATATATATATATATATATATATATATATATATATATATATATATATATATATATATATATATATATATATACAACAGCCATGTTCGAAATATCACACCTCCTTTTTTTCCTGTCTTAAACTGAGAGTCAAACTAATACGTTCACTGTGTATACACTTTTGACTTTGATTGTTTTTGTTTCTTTATTTATATTTGATTTGTTTATTTATATATGATAATGATATGTAGTAAGGATATATAAAAATTATATATAATAATGATATACAGTAATGATGTTCAGTAATGATACATAGAAGTCATATATAGAAATAGCAGGTCATTACAGACCTGTGTTCTAGTAGTTTAGCTTATACGGCTTCTCTTTCAGCTTCTTTTTTCCGTTGCTATTTATTGAGCATCCGTCGCAAATTATCATTCTTGTGAAAAGTCTGGGTGAGCAAAATATTTATTGAAATGGGTCATGCTTCATACACACGTATTATTCTGCTAATATATGTATTGGCGCAGGTGTGCATGTGTATGTGTGTGTGTGCATGTGTGGGTGTACATGCATACATTCATACATACACACACGCGCACGTTAAGTTATAAATGCAATTCATCATGAATTAAATTTCGAAGTCACTATCAACGTTTCCCTATAAAAGTTTCATAACCATAATACAGTTATATATTTATATGCTATTATTATTGTTTTGATGATGATGATGATGATGATGATGATGATGATGATGATGATGATGATGATGATGATGATAATTGGATCCATACATCGTCATCAACTTCCTAGTTTTTTTCTGTCAAGTTTCATTATATCGTTTCTGGTCCAGTCTATTATTCCAACTCCCTACTTGATTAAGGGTACTGCTCTTGAACTTACTGGGATTTCACCTTTCACTGCAATAATTTCCTGACTCGCCTTGTGTACTCTCTACTGGTAGTGGTTGAGAAAGGACAGCAGTATAAGTACTTGGGAATAATGGAAACAGATGAGATTTTAAAAAATGAAGAAATGAAGCAAATTGCCATTAGAGAGTACACAAATTACCTGTAGAGAGTTGGAATTATAGACTCGACTAGAAAGGATATAAAGAAACTTGACAGAAAGGCTAGGAAGGTTTTGATGATGTATGAAACCCACCATCCGAAAGTTGATATCAACCGACTGTACTTGAGGAGAAACCACGGTGGAAGAGGCTAAATAGCAATAGAATAATGTGTACAGATGGAAAGAAAAAGTCTACTAGAGTATTTACAATGTAAGAGGTTATTTCCTAAAGGCAGTTGGTTTTTACCTAGGCTCATTTCCTCTGTCAAGCCTTGCAGGGTATTAACCATGGAGTGATTTTTCTCTCCATTTCTTCTTCAGTATCTTTTGTAATTCTGTTTTCATTTTGCTTTTTCTTTTTTTTTTGTCTCTTTGACTTTCTCTGCTATGTTGTAATCTGAGGTCAGTGTGTCAGTGTTCTTTGGTTCTGTTTTATATTTTGTCGCCTCTTCGTGTATACAGAAATGCGTTTTCTTTTCTCGTGTTGCTTTACTACATGCAGTAGTCTTCCACTCTTTGCTTCTTTGTACTTTCCTAGTTCAATAGTTGATATTTTATAGTAGTTCTCTGTCTATATCACACAACGGAGTCCTTCTGAGCGGGGTAGATATATTTTGTCTGAGCCTGCTTTGGGATGGGGATTCGGTACGCTGTTAGTAGAACCTGGTATTTCTATCTAGGTTTCTCCATTCACTGGTCTTCCAGTTTATTATTTTAAAGCTGTAGTTTAGGACTGCTGTAGCAAGCGTGTTTATCACTATCATCTTATTTTTTCGCATTAAATTCAGTGTTTAGAATTAATCTAACTCTTCTGTAATACTTTCTCCTATTTTTTTTCTTTTATTTGTGTGTGTTGTTTCGTCTATTCCTAAATATTTGATGTCCAGTTGTGATCTAATTCTCTAATTTCTGTGTATATGTCGAGTTTAATATTATCAGTGCTGATTAATTAGTTCCTTCTCAGTGTGACCGTGGCACATTTGTCCAGCCCCATGCTCATTCCGATGTCCTTGCTGAAACTCTGGACAATTTTGATAAGGTTTCTCTGTTCCATGGTGCTTTTAGCGATCATCATCATCATCATCATCGTCATTATTATTATTATTATTATTATTATTATTATTATTATTATTGTTTTTGTTGTTGTTTTTGAATGATAGAGAAGTGCATGCCATCAAAGTGACACAAGGGTAGAAATATACGAATCCCCAAATAGCCATTATGACTACCCGTCTGATAAATGTACACTGGGCACGTGCATCACAACGATATGTGCGCTACAGGGTGATCTCCTGAATAAGGTTTGTTTAAGAACGTCAAACGAAAAGCCCGTGTTTCCAGAGGTGAAGTAATTAAGGCCCAAAGAATTCCTACTAACGCATTGCTATGATGCTCCCCACTAGTTCTGCTCGTGATCGGAGGTGCACATATCGTCAACCACTAATGGACATCCTGAAACGGTTAAGGTCAAACAAACGGCCAACAAATTTGTGGTCTTGAACAGCGTATTTGCTGTCGGCTATCTTTTACACAAAGACAAGACAATTGCATGATAACACTTTCAATCGGTTAAGATCAGAAGCCACTGGAGCCGTTGCCTACTAGTGCATCGAGTTATTATTGTTCCTGACATTGTTATCATCATCATCATCATCATCATCATCATCATCATCATCATCATCATCATCATCATCATCATTATTATTATTATTATTATTATTATTATTATAATAATTATTATTATTATTACTTTGGTTTGGTTCGGGTTTGGTCTTATTCCTGTTAGGATATATGTTTCTAGCAGGTTACTGCCCGTAACGTTACGTATCTACAAGTTTTCAGCAGTCTTTTAAGTGCTTCGAATTCTCCTGATAATCCTTGCTGTCGTTATTATTATTATTATTATCAAAACTAAGTTGAAGTATATGCCTTGCGTTTTATTGCAGTCACTGATTTGTTTTTCAGTTCGGCAAAAAAACACCCGTACACAGACTCACGCGCACGCCCTAACCTGCATATCTACGCACAGATTTATGTGTACGTATCTATGTGCAAGGTGTCGTTAGAGTTATTAGTAATGTGTTATTTCTTAACGTGTTTACTAAAACAAATACACCTATCACGTTTTCTTGATGCACACAATCACCTTTGCTTCTGGGATTTCAATATTATGTTGTAAAATCTAATTTCACTTCGGTTCACCAAAGTATATTTCGAAGTGAATCACCAGTGTTATTTTGCCCACAGTGATATCACGTGGTTTATAATTTCTAATTACCATGGTGACGTCATGCGTGAAACACGGAAATTGAAATACCCCAGAGAACAACATTTGAAGAATTGATTCTTAACTGTGATAATTGGAATCAAACTCCCAAAGTGCAGTAAATGTAGGATATCTACCAATACGGTTTACTTAATCTTCATTCGATAATTGTAACATTCATATACTAGATTGAGGAAATATATAATTACACATTATACAATGACAATAAATAGATTTATATATATTTTATTCCATAGGGCTTTTTGATTATTGTCTTATTATATATATGTCAATATTGAGTTAGCTATTATCTTACATATATGTGGGGGTCTCTGGTAAAATAGTTTTCTACGACTTTTATTATACATTATTGTATGTCTACTTTGTCATTCTGCCGTAACTAATTTTGGTAATTATGGTGCAGTCCATGCTTCACTGAAAATTGTCCAAATAAAGGCGAAACATTGCCAGGTGTTGCTACTGTTCAAATCGATATTCGTCTACGTCTAATTTTGATTTTCCTCACACCATAATTATTACCTTTCAGATTTTTTTAATACTCGATACATTAAATATGTTAACTATATCATATATGTTAACTTAACTGTGTCAAAGAAACGAATACGGATGCCCGAAAGTTTCAGAATTTTGTTGAACATCCAGAGCTTTCGGTTTCGATTTCTGTGTATTGTTTCTTGAGCAAGTTTATTTTACCATAACCACGGTTCCAATAATGTATTCTAAGTGAAGTAGGGTAGACAGAAACTGTCGGTAGAATGTTCGACTATTTACACAGTAATTCAACGAGCAAATACATCAGCTGTTGAAACAATAGAATAATTATTGTCAAGGAAGATCCATTTGCTTTAATATAATTATATAATTAAATACTATTATTTAATTTCGCTGTCTGAACAATTTCTAATAGGAAATTCCTTACATGTCTATTTAACATATAAAACTTTGTAATTCCTATTAGCAAATGAAACATATGTAATGGTGAATATATAATACAAAAAAATTTCATTTTCCTGTTTTGCTATACAATAACTCCGCAAATAATATATTCCATAATTCTTACTTTTTGATATCTATTTTGACTAAAAATACAGCCGCAACCAAGAATACATATTAGATTGAAATAATGGATTCAGCAGACGTGTTTCAAGAGGAGACAACGGAGATTTACCCAACTACCAACATAATATATAATTAAATACTATACATCCTCCCGAACAAATCAGACACCTATATGTGTGTGTGTGTGCATATGTGCGTGTGTGTGCATATGTCCGTGTGCGTGTGTGTGTGTGAACGCGCGCGTGTACGTGTGTTTGTTCTGTGTGCCTGTATGTTTATATGTACATATGTGTGTATATATGTGCTACTTCTTTAACATATCATTTAGTGCTCCTCTTGAAAGGAAGAAGTAGTTTCTACCAAAAAAAAAAAAAAAAGAAAAGAAAGAAAAGCTCATTTATTGGAAGTTGGATCACAACAACGATAATTGTTAAGCGTAGAAATTTAGAAAAGTCTTCCATATTTTTACTGTTCCTCTTACAGATTGTTTCTGTAATGAATATGTTAGCCAAGTGCACCGTATGATGTATTGGTTATTGGTATATATTTAAATTCATAGTCAGAGTAGAGTAACTGCAGGTTTCGAAGTAATTGTCCCCTGATATTTTTCTCGCTGACTTTGGAAGAAATGCTCACCACAGTAGGGTGACAAACTTCTGTGATATTAGATGAGGTTTATTGTTTGACCTCAGACTTCAAATTGACATCATGTTTGCAAATAAAAGTTTCGACCGAAATTCTCCTCTAATAATCCTTAGATTAATATGTATGAAAGATTTTCATAACTGGGATGATCCTTTTTATACCTATCCATTGACAGCGTGTCCTACAAAGAGCAATGTATACTGGTTAAGTCACAACTTCATGTCGTAATTGCAAACACCAACTCGAAGATATTTGGTTGATGCCATGTGTTCTATCCGCTTCAGGAGAGTAACGTGTGTGTATGTGTGTGTGTGTGTGTGTGTGTGTGTGCGTGTGTGAGTGTGTGTGTATACATCTATGTACGTACTTATTCACACGAATACATACACACAAACACACACACAAACACTCACACACATATACACACACACGTAGAGTTTATTTATTGATAATAATGGATTCAAATTCTGACACAAAGCTAGCAATTTGAAGAAGCCTAATTAGTCGTTTCGTCCGATGCACTTACAATTCTGCCAATGAACTATAACATAAACTATGCAAGTCAACAGATTAGAATAATTACCTAGTGACACCGGGAAAATGAAAATTCATATTAAGGTTACCGGGATTTATACTCAAACCTGAAAGTTTACATGGTGTAACAAAATTTTTTTTTTTGCCTATGCTCAGTAAGTGCTATTTCCTATTTGCTTCTGTCTAGAAATCAAAGGAAATGACTACTATTCCCATAAAACTTTGATTTTGTTACCTGAACATCAATGTTTTGAAACTGAACTATTTTCCATTACATTTCGGACAAATTGAGCGCTGAGTTGCTGAAATACAAATATCGTTAGAACAAATATTCTACTCAACATAGATTTGCTTGTCAGTTGCTTGACCTTAAGCACTCGAGCATGTCCCTTGGCAGCTGAAAATATATGCACCTCTGATTATGAGAAGGAGTGGTAGAGGAGTATCATAGCCGTGTGAAGAAAGGGTTTCTTTGAGATATGTTAATAAATATCGTAACGAAAGCAAAATTTGAAGGAAATATTAGGGACTTTTCGTATTTTCTAGGCGTCTGCAAATAGGAAAAAAACAGTTGCTACCCAAAGTCAAAAACTGTGTTATACAGTGTTATACACCGTTAATTTAACGATTACACAAACAATTGTCTATACATGATTTAAGTTCGCTTCCACTCTAGAATCAGGTCCAAACCATATCAACTTTGCTCATATTACAATGGATGATATCAATTAATTTCATAAACTTTCATTTCAAATTCCATTCTCAGATTCTACCTAATAAATACAGTAAAAATTCCAGAAGCTATTTTAGTCAGTTATATCGCTAAATACAAAAGAATGAACGCCACAAAGTAGACCTTATGCCGTGTGAATTTCGTTCTAAGAAATCGATAACGACAGTAGGACTATTTTCATTGTCTCCAGAAGGATAACGATATAAGGTATTCCTAGCTTCGTTATAAGTTCCACTTCAGACCATATAATCGCACTAGGCATTTTTATTCGTCTGTAAATATATCTGTAATGCTAGTACGCACTGGAATATGCCGTGAAGAAGGCGAACGCCTGGAGCAGACAGCCCGTTTTCTGTGCAACATAAATGGTTTATTGGTCTGACGTTATAATTACCGACCCTTGCTGAGAGCAACATTTTAGAAACGATCTGCCACTCATTAAGTGATGCGACGAAGGCAGAGAATTCAACGTAGCAAAAGTCCACGTCATTACTACTACTACTACTACTACTACTACTACTACTACTAAACACACACATACACACACATACACACACACACACACACACACACACACACACACATACGTAATACATACATATGTCCTGTACCCAGATATGCACCTATACATACAGGTGGATGTCGGTATGCACATACCTGTACGTATATATGCATATACTCACTTACTATATATATATATATCTATATATATATATATATATATTTCTAAAAACTATAAGCTATAGATACATGTGGACTTTTAGTAAATCGATGAAAGTTTTCATTGACACCACCAGGTCAAAAATTGATTAAACTACTTCTACTCCATGTCTGCCTGTGGCTCTGGCAGACATTCGTGGCAAAAGAATTTTTGTAGTAGTGAAATTCTCCAGCATGGACAGCACTTACCTCTTATTTTTGTATATACGTAAGAAATAGCCCTAAATGGCTTACTATAAGAAAAGCAAAAGAGGGAGCTGAGTTTGGAGGCTTCAGAGGAATAGACTGCGAGGACAGAGAAAAAGGCAAAGATAATTTAGAGAGAGGGAAACTGAGAGAAGCTGAAGTGAGAAAAATAGAATAAGAGAAATCGATAACTGTGTGTGCATTACATCTCTCCCTTTTTGTCACTCTCTCTCTCTCTCCAGATATTTGTATATACATATACATATGTATATATACATGTATATATATATATAGTATATATATATATATATATATATATATATATATGTGTGTGTGTGTGTGTGTGTGTGTGTGTGTGTGTATTATGTATATATATATATGTATATGTTTGTACACACACACGTATATAACATACTATATAGAAAGAAAGAGAGAGAAAGGGAGAGAAATCGTTCTAAACAAATGGGATTTATAAGATAGTTTCATCGATTCAGTCTTCATGTAGTGTTATCTTATAGCATCATTGTCTGGCCGACGGTCTACATATTTTAGAATATTTCGCACACACACACACACACACACACACACACACACACACACACACACACACACACACATACACGCACACACACAGACACACACACACACACACACACACACACACACAAACATCATATATATGATTGCAATCATTTTGTGGATATTTCATCGACCATCGACCTATCTAAAAATAATGTTGCCTGTCCAAGTCGTTTGTCGTTTCTCTCTGAATAAACAATTTCCACATTCTTCTTATATAATCTCGTGAGCCAATGAAGTCGCTCACCGTTGGGCTTCATGAGTAATCAGCTGAAGTACTCCTTTCGTGCAATCTCTTCATCTATGACAACTTGTTGCTTAGCATATTCTCTGGAAAGCAATCGATGTTCATAATCAGTATCCAATCGGTTGAAAAAACTCTTGTTATAACATCGTGTAAAACTAGAACACCCTTGATATATACATACTCAGTCTATACTGTACCGTAAAGGCTCAAGTCACCATATCGTAAGACTGCAGGCGTATTTGGTTACCTTTAATATTTTTGGAGACTTCTATGAAATTGATTATATTGTTATCAGCAAATATGTGTGTTGGCACTCCGTCGCTTACGACGACGAGGGTTGCAGTTGATCCGATCAACTGAACAGCCTGCTCGTGAAATTAACGTGCAAGTGGCTGAGCACTCCACAGACACGTGTACCCTTAACGTAGTTCTCGGGGATATTCAGCGTGACACAGTGTGACAAGGCTGACCCTTTGAATTACAGGTACAAGAGAAACAAGAAGAAAGAGTGAAAGAAAGTTGTGGTGGAAGAGTACAGCAGGGTTCACCACCATCCCCTGCCGGAGCCTCGTGGAACTGTAGGTGTTTTCGCTCAATAAACACTCACAATGCCCGGTCTGGAAATCGAAACTGCGATCCTATGACCGCGAGTCCGCTGCCCTAACCACTGGGCCATTGCGCCTCCTATCAGCAAATATGAGAAAAGAAGCAAAACTCATCTTAAAGGCAGTAGTCATCCAGACGTAGCCTTTCCAATATAGAGAGACAATGATGTCGAAACATTGGTGTGTCAAAGTACGTCTACGCCACTGAAACCTGGGTGATATAAACACACGTTGTCTCAGGAGAGAAGTTGTTCTCGGAATCTGTTCGGCTTCGTAAATATATTTAAGTGAAGCCCCCAAGAATACAAAATGAAAATAAAAGAACATATTCTTTTATTCTTTTACTTGTTTCAGTCATTTGCCTTCGGCCATGCTGGAGCAGTACCTCGAAGGGTTTTAGTCAAACAAATCGACTCCAGATTTTTAAAGCCTATTACTTATTCTATCGGATATTTTCATCTGATTGGTCACCGGTTGACGAACGATGACTGTGTGCATTTATCACCCATAAGCTATGGTTATTCTCAATGATTTTGTCATCCTGAAACTGCAGTCGACATAAGACATGACGGAGTTTCTATCCTTATACCTATATTCTTTTTTTTATTTTACATTCTGTATTATTTATGCTACATGTAAATATACGTGTCAATCCTAATTATTTTTATCTACCTAACTACCTCTATAACATCTCGATTTTGATTTCTTTTACAACCCCCACTAGGTGCCATAGTCCTTACCCTGGACGAAATCAGAATTTAAGTTCAAATTCATTTGAGCACTACAATTTCTTGTGTATACTGAGCTTATTTTCCTCTCACCTAGTGACATTAAACACACACGCACACACACACACATTTATATACATGTGAAGGTGTATGACCCAGTGGTTATAGTGTCGGGATCACAATCATCAGGCAGTGAGTTCGATTCTCGGGCCAGTTTGTGTGTTGTGTTCTTGAGCAAGACACTTTATTTCTCATTGTTCCAGTTCACTCAGCTGTAGAAATGAGTTGCCATGTCACTGGTGCCAAGCTGGGTCAGCCTTTGCCTTTCTCTTAACATTGGTAGGCGTAGATAGGGGAGGCTGATATGCATGGGTGACTGCTGGTCTTCCATAAACAGCCTTACTCAGACTTGTGACTCGGAGGGGAACTTTCTAGGTGCAATTTTATGATCATTCATGATCAAGAAGTTTTCACCTTTTACCCTTCCTACGTACACACACACCACACGTAGGTAGATAGTGAGGCTGGTAAGTATTTAGGTATGTATGTATGTTGGTAGGTAGGTAGATAGGTAGGTAGGTAGGTAGGTAGGTAGGAGCCAACAATAATGTATGAGCTAAGAGTCAATAAAAGATCTAGATTATACAGAAATGTTTGTAATTCGTTTGAGATTAGTGTAGCAGCATGAGTAATGTGACGTAACGACTATTTTTCACTTCAAACCAACTGATAATAATAATAATAATAATAATAATAATAATAATAATAATAATAATAATAATAATAATAATAATAATAATAATGATAACAACAGCAACATTAATAATGAAGATAAAGAAACAAATGATGCAACCAGGGTGAGATACAGCGCTCAGTGCGGAGCAGACAGCCTTATAAAAATATCAAATAAATCCATTTGACTTATTCCTGGACAGACGTAATATCAATATATTTCTTGATTTCATTGTCCGGAAAAGCCTCTGACGAATGCCACAAAGTAAAAACAAGAATATATAAAAACATACATAGGTATGTGTGTGTATAATATATACACACATATATATGTGTGTGTATGTATGTATGTATGTATGTACGTATTATGCATTTTACCATTCGGCTTTGTTATTTCCTTTTTATTGCATTCTTGTTTGGATTTTCTTCTTTCGTTGTTTCTTTTATTACTAAGCAATTTTTTTATAGTCTCACTATTTATTTTGTTTATAACCTTCTCTCTTTCATTCTCTGGTTTTCTTTCACATTCACAACACACACACACACACACACA
>NC_142943.1:41965456-41995456 GCF_046866305.1 Octopus bimaculoides | reverse complement strand
GGAGGGCACATCTCCCCTTTAGACAATGTGTGCTTGTGTCACAAGCAGTTCCTTGATGTTAGGAACATTTGAGACACTACTATGTATCAACCTCATTGCATCTTAACATGCAAAACTATCCTCGGTTCAATAATCGCGTTATAACATCTAACATTTTCCCCCATTGATATAAAGTTGTAAAGTAACTGGTACGGTTCGTGGACATTTTCGATTTTATCTCTCACTTCCCCGATATGTATGACAGAGCAGTAGTGTTGACCCTGTCGCAATATTTATAAATTCCAGGGACAGAATTAATTCCTGATCTTGGTTTTTGTTTTAATTGCTGGTTAAAATCTCTACCTCATTATGCTGTATGAATCCTTTGATCTATGAACACGGGAGCCATTGAGTACAGTGTCGTAACTGGCACTCCGTCGGTTACGACAACGAGAGTTCCAGTTATCCGGTCAGCAGACCAACCTGCTTGTGAAATGGCTGAGCAATCCATAGACACGCGCGCCCTGAAGGTAGTTCTCAGGGAGATTCAGAGTGACACAGAATGTGACAATGTTGGCCCCTTTGAATTACAGGTACAACTCATTTTTGCCAACTAAGTGGATTGGAATAACGTGAAATAAAGTGTTCTGCACGGGACACAACGCGCCACCAGGTTTCGAACTCACGACTTTGAGATCTTGAGCCGAATACCATAACCACTAAGCATCACGTCTTCAGGGATCCCCCTTTACAACATTTTCGCTGGTGTTTAAATGAGAAGGCCAACGATTAACTGATTACACCTCATCAATTGAGTTATGTGACTTGTGAACTATTGATGTAGTTTCGGCTTTTAAAAAGCGGGTAATTTTTGTGGATCTGGAAAACTAATATTGAAATAATACTCTCAGTAAAGAACTAGCTTAGTTGGAGTTTACACATTTTCACTATATTTTGGATAGAAATTTTTTACTGAAGGTGTTCTTTGGAAAATATTCTTCGTTACAGCATTTAAATGGTTAGATACCACACATTTTGAAATATCCTTATCAGAGCATATATTCTCTACTTACACCAGCAACTGAATATTATATAGTGAGTATGAGATGAAGAATATCTGTGTAGTATCTGTGTTCAGCTTTCTGTGGTATTTTCGTTATTAAATCTAGACTGGTATCTAGGAATATAGGCTCGAAATTCTAAGATGCCATCCTTGGCTTGACTGATTTTTTACACATCCTGCGAGAAATGGCAGCCAAATTACTGTAAAATCATACGTTAGAGCTGTGATTCCCAACCACTTTTTGCTATGGATCCACTTTCATTCCTACTTTACTCGGATGGACCTCCATAACCATTTGATGTTTCAAGAATTTCATCTTTTTTTCTTAAAATAGTTGGCATGTTGTAGAAGTATAACCAACTTATTGCATATACACGCGTGGCTGTGTAGCATAAAACCTTTTAACAGCAAAGTTTTATATGGGTTCCGGTTGAGAAGCACGAACATAATTCTATAATTAATTCTAAAATCAAGAAGAGGTGATCAATGTTGGAATGTTTTCAATGTTAGGTTTGTTGGATCAAGACTTAACCGTGAGATAGGAGAAAGGGCAGTTTAAAAGCATAACACCTAGACGAAAAAAACAATACAGCAAAATATTTCGTCCTGTTCAGTACCATTCTGCCAGAACTTCCCAGAAATGGTACTTTCTCCATCACCGACAATATGAACGGCAAAATTCACACGGGCAGCGTTTGAAGTCGGAGCTTAGACCACTCGAATAAGTACAGCCACATATTCTATTTGACACTATGACTCTTTTATTTACTTGAAATTTTCACGATCCAGAGGGATTTTCGGTTAAACAACAGCATTAAAACGAGAACTACATTCACCATTACACGACAAAGACACACACAAAAGACTCACTCCCCCAAATCAGTCATTTAACCATCGTCTTCGCAGGTAGCAGTTTTCACTTGCTGCAACCAATTGGCAAAAATTTTCAGCGAAATAGACAAATATAATTTTACCATAACCACAATGAAATTTTACCATAGTCACAATGTTGATTCTACTAGAGAAATCTCCACATCTCTAAATGGGTTGCTTATTATTTTTATCATTACAGTCTTCCATACACTGTATATGAGGAACGCCTCTAAAAGATTATCTATGTTTCAATTTACTACGTATAATGAAACATTTCACAGCGTGCAAGTAATTATGTCTAACTCGAAATATCTCATATATTTATATAATTACTTACTTTGAAGAAGAGAAAATAATATATTCTATTAATGTCTGATAATGACATTCACAGATACATGCTGGTTTTTCATGTTTATATATATTATAAATAATGTGTATTAGATAAATCTATACGTATATAAGTATATACATATGCATATATATATATATGCATATATATATATGCATATATATATATATATATATATATATATATATATATATATATATATATATATATATATATATATATATACACATATATATATACACATATATATACACATATATGTATATATTTATGTATATATATATATATATAGTATATATATATGTATATATATATATAGTATATATGTGTGTGTGTATGTATGTATATATATAGTATAAATTTATAGTATATATATATATATATATATATATATATATATATATATATACATACTAATTTACAAATACATATATGTGTATATACATGAATAAGCATATATGGCATATATGTGTATATATATATATATATATATATATATATATATATATATGAGTTGTATTTAAGAGTGTAATAAATATTCGCAAGATAACATATTCATCATTTTCTGTATATGCTACAGTCACCGACTTTTTCTCTGTTCCCTTTCATGTGTTTATGTACATGTATATGCATATACGTGTGAATGTATATATATATATATATATATATATATATATATATATATATATATATATATATATATATATATATATATATATATATATATATATATATATATATATATATATATATATATATATATATATATATATATATATTCAATGTACATACATACACACAAGCGTATACTGAGATAACATATGTGTTATTGGACATGATGTAAAATATTGTGTGACGTGTATCGTGATATAAGTTATTGTTGAGTGGAACAGCTAGAAAATATTGAGTGCGGCTTTATATATGATACTGAGTGTAGCCTTCACATAAACTACTGAGTTAAAGATGCAATAATATATTTGAGTGTTGTTTGAATAAACCATGAATCCGACTATCGAACGATATAACTGAAGCTCTCGTCAACGATAGATCTTCAATATGGATGCTCACCCTACTAGAAATCAGTGTCAGATTTCTAGACTGTTTTAAAGGAAATAAATGTTGATATTCTAGTGCTGAGTAGAAAAATCTAATAAACAAATATGTAGGTCATTTTGCGAATGACTCAGATCATAGTTATGGTAGATAAAGATTGGCTGACTACTAAACAACTAAGATGATTTTCTTCTATTCTTTTACCTGTTTCAGTCATTTGACTGCGGCCATGCTGGAGCAAAGGCTTCAAGGGTTTTGCTCTAGCAAATAGACCCCAGGACTTATTTTTAAGCCTAGTACTTATTTTATTTACCGAACCGCTAGTTTAAAGGAACGTAAACACACCAACACTGATTCTCAAGCGGTGATGTGAGTGGGGGGGGCACAAACACAGACACAAAGACACACATATAAAGATATACATACATACACACACACACACACACATATATATATATATATATATATATATATATATATATATATATATATATATATATATATATAAACATACACACACACACGCACACACACACACACACACACACACACACACACACACACACACACATATATATATATATATATATATATGATGGGCTTCTTTTTTCAGTTTCCGTCTACCCAGTCTATTCACAAGGCTTTGTTTGGCCTAAGGATAGAGTACAAGATACTTGCCCAAGGTGCCACGCAGTGAGACTGAACCTGGAACCATGTTGTTGGTAACCCATGTTCTTACCACACAGACACGCCTGCCCCTATTTGAAATTATATTTTCTTTCGTAACGTGTAATTTTTATGAAGCTTTGTTGCCTTGGATGTAATATTTGAAATATCTCAATGAAATGAGATAACTTTCCTTAGCAATGAACCACCCACAATATTAGAGTCCGTTACCTCAGCAATTTCTGTCCCTTCATCTTGGGTATTAGTGCCCCCACCTCGGGTATTAATATCCCTCACTTCTGTTTGTAGAGTAGCCACCTCTGGCATTCGAGATCTCAGGTATTAATGTACCGACCTCAGGTTTTATGCACCCCCTTTCTGGTATTAGTGCCTCCACCTCTGGTATTAATGAACCTACCTCAGGTATTCATATCCCTACCCTTAAGAAATTGTGCTCCCACTTCAGGTAGTGGTGTCCCTCATCTCTGGCAGCAGTGTATCCACTCTGGTATAAACGTCCTTGCCTCAGGCATTATTGTTTGTCACATATGGTATTGCTGTTATCACCTCTGGTATTAGAGTCCCTCACTTCTGGTATTAGTGTCCTCGCCTCTGGCATGTGAGTCGTCACCTCTGGTATTAAATTTTGCCCCTTTTAGTATTAATGTCCCCACTGACTGTTATTTCTAGCATTTGGAAAGTCCATCTAAAACCTTCCACGTTGGCTTTCGTCAACATAAATATCCTTCGATGTCTTTGATATGTAAAAGGGATATACTTTTGCTCACAATAATATTATACTTGTTGCTAAGCTCCGTCATATTTGCCGTCTCCAACTCCAACTGCATCCTTGATGTTATTAATTCCTCCATTTTATTAATCAAATAGAATCTTGCATCATACTCTGCATAGGTTAAGATAAACAGTTTTCATGGTCTGGCCATTTCCAATTGACATGGGGTCGGATAATAATATTGTGTGCAGAATTACTTGCAAGGTTTCAATTGCAACAGGTTAAGTCAGAATTTGGCGCTACATTAAGCAATTAAATTGATGTCAACCACTTAAATCACTATCTACAATTATTATTTCTTCTCTCTTCTACTATTTGCAATGGCAACTGAGCGCAAATAAAAGAGTAATTTCCGTAAATGTACTTTACTTATTAATCATCTCCTGAGCTTTCACACGAGGAAAATTTCGATAACTGTTACACCAATAAACATATGTCAGACTCGATGTCAAACAACACTAGCAGCTCGTCTAGGCATTAATCCTTTCCACTTTACTTGAGCCACTTAACAGCATAAGATATTGGTTTATTCTTCCAGGGATGCACAGAAATGTATAGACTGGTGTCAAGATATATAGTCCTATGAAGTAATATATTACTTGATCTAGTGTCAATAATATACACCCAGGTTAAATGCCAGAATATATATATACTAGTATAGTGTTAGACAATTTAGCATTCAGTGGTACCAAAATGCACACCCTCGTGTAAGGTATGTATTATATATATATATATATATATATATATATAATACATATATATATATATATATATATATATATATATATATATATATATATATATATATATAGTCTTGTGTAACGCCAGAATAAACCGCGGTGGGTAAGGTTGAAATATACGTCGTGGTCAATGTTCAATAAACACTCCTGTGTATTTTCAAAATATACATCTTAATGTCATGTCAGAATATACACATTATTGTATATACCCTTAATATCGTGTCATAACCTACACCCTTGTGTAATGACAGAATACAATGCTTTATCTATTGTGTAAATGTACAGTTTTAAACGTCTTTGTTAATCAGAATAAACAGCTTTAACTGTATCAAAATATATACCCGTCTGCCAGTGTAAATATATGCCAGTCAGCTAGCGATAATAAATAGTAATCGGTTAGCTAGGTTGTGGTATTGTCATAGTATTCACAGTATATACAGTTTTAAACTATATCAAAATACACATTATTCTGTCTAGTCAGCATTTTATAGCATAGTTTCTTGGCAACCATCTACAATAGTTATGTTTAGTTGAAAGGAAAGAAACTACAAACGACTGTGTTTATATTATAAAGAAAGTGTAAACAACGAAAATCTAATAATAAAGATGATGATGATGATGCTTATATATATATATATATATATATATATACATTAGTTGTCTCAATCATTTTGACTGTGCACAGGCTGGAGCACCACCTAGAAGTGTTTTAGTTGATCAAATCGACGCCAGTATTTAGTTTTTAAAGGTTGGTACTTATTCTACTGCCCTCTTTAGCCGAGCCGGTAAATTACGGGGACATAAACACGCCAACACTGGTTGTCAAGCAGTGGTGCGGTACAAAAACAGTCAGAGAGACACACACAAATAGACACAGACACACATACACACACACACACCACACACACACAAACACACACTCATATATACTTACATAGATACGTATATTCATTTTTCTTTTACTTGTTTCAGTTATTTGACTGCGGCCATGTTGGAGCATCACCTTGAAAGTTATGTTAGTCGAACAAATCGACCACATGAGTTATTTGTTAAGCCTAATACTTAAACTACCTGCCTATTTTGCCGAACTGCTAGAATACGGTGACGTAAACACACCAACACCGGTTCTGAAGCACTGAAGGGGGAGGGAAACAGACTATATATATATATATATATATATATATATATATATATATATATATATATATATATATATATATATATATATATATATATATATATATATATATATATATATATATATATATATATATATATATATATATATATATATATATAATATATATATATATATATATATATATATATATATATATATATATATATATATATATATATATATATATATATATATATATATATATATATATATATATATATATATATATATATATATATATATATATATATATATATATATATATATATATATATATATATATATATATATATATATATATATATATATATATATATATATATATATGTATATATATATATGTATATATATATATATATATATATATATATATATATATATATATATATATATATATATATATATATATATATATATATATATATATATATGTTCTGCCAAGGGAGATAAACTCCCCACAGCAAGCGAGGGTGTACACACGCGTACATACATACGCACATACAAATACACACACGCACACACATACACACACGCACACAAAGAAACCGTCTCTTCTATCATCCTCCCTAAGTAAAATCTCGTACCGTTTCTAAGGATGAGAATTGAAGACAGCACCTGTGATTCTGCTACATAAATCTCAATATATGAAGATATGAAAAAACAAGGCACCAAGAACGAGAGGGAGAGGAAAGGTAGAATTGTCTATAAGTAAAATTTTTTGAAAATGGAGATGACATTGACTCCTTAAATCTGCTGGAAATAGCGGTTAAACTTCCCACAAGCATACGCATCTGACGTATAGAAAAGCTATAATAAATGACATAATTTGTGATATTCCCATTATTGGATAATTGCGACTAGAACCACCTGCAAAGTAAATCGAACGATATGACGGTGTGCCAGTGAACATATACCAACCCATATTGTGCTGATAAGTTTTATGACATTCAATTAATATTACCATCCGTAATGAAGATATAGAATCATTACTTTTAATCACAAGAACTTGTCACAGAAAGAGCCAAATAGACAGTTGTGAAATCCAGATTGATTACAAATTATATAAGGACATGAAGTGATGGAATAATCTGTTTATTGGCAAATATAGTGACACCTTTGCACAAGCTTTGGTATCATTTGGCCTCCTCAGTTATAACTTATCAGACAATAAAATACACAATGGGAATGTGTAAGATTTTGGTGGAGGAAGCATTCACTGATCGAGAACTTTTAATACTGATAAGGGGAAATATCCCAGGGAAGTGCTCTGCATGTAGATCATATAGTTATGTATGGAGTAGGAATCTAACATATTCGGTATTTTCATGAGAAAAATGTTTGGTTCACTACTTAATACAATCGGTCTGATACGTCTTCGCATTGTCCAATAGTAGTCTTTATTCTAATATAAATGGACCACAATAGTTATTCTATCAGTCGCTTTTAACGAACCATTAAATCATGTAGACGTAAACAAACCAACACTGGTTAAGCGGTTGGGGAGAAACACAAAGGCAAATTCACACATACACATATAATATATATACGTATATATATAAATATTTAGGTATATATGTAGAGAGAGAGAGATAAAGAGAAATAGCAAGATGGATAGACAGAGAGAGATAGACTACGTGCTTCTTTCAGTTTACATCTAAATACACTCACAGGGTTTTGATTTAACCAAAACATTAACAGAAGTCATTTGCTCCGGGTGTCACGCAGAAGGATAGAACCTGTAACGTTGTGGTGGGAAGCAAACTTTTTACCTCATAGCTACGCCTGCGCCTATAAAGATAATTGTTTCCATGCAGGGATTAAAACACGAGCCACCCGAGGGAAAGTCAGGAATCATAACCACATAGCTTTGAAATTATTTTCGTTGTCTTATTGCTTCAGTTAGAATGTCTTTTATCAGAGGTCTGCTCAACCCGGGCTGATCTGGGACTAAACAGCAATAAAACCCACTGTACACCAAATACCTCATACCTCACCTCTACCTATTTAAGGACCGTATTATGGAGATATGATATTCAAGGGTTTAGTGCTGTCACCCGGGTATGTCGCATTCGCTTCATTATCCAGATTGTTCCTCTATAAAGTGGTTGTGGTTGAGGTTGTTTTGTATAGCTCAGGCATAATTGATTAGATTCATGCCCAGTGGTGTTGCATGTGTGACCATCCCAATTATTTTGTATTGCAGATATCTAGAATTACATTGTGTATTGTTTCTTATGTTTCGTAAATCGGCGATGTGTAATTTCGAGGAAATCATGATGTTTCTAGCAAGTCGAATAACCCTAGCAGAATTTGACCCCTCTGTATCATAATGGAAAACATCGTGTAACAAATCTTTCTTTTTTCTTTCTTGTTTTTGGTCAGTAAGTATTATTTCCTATTTGCTTCTAACTAGAAATCAAAGGAAATGAACACTATTCCCTCGAATTTTGCATTTGTGACCTGGAAATCAATGTTTTGAAACTAACCAATTTTCCATTACATTTCAGATTCAGCGCTGAATGCTGAAGCAGAAATATTATTATTGCAAATTTTCTGCTTAATATCTCAGACTTACTAGTCTGTGGCTTGATCTTAAACTCTTGGTCATGCCCTTAATAGCTAACCATATGTGCATATATGACGACGAGCAGGAACAATAGGGAGTACATCATAGCCATGTGATGAGAGGGATTCTTTGGGGGTTTTAAATAAATATAACAAATAAAAATTGAAGGAAATATTAGCCATTTTTAACACTTTCTGAGGATAAGCAAATTGGAAATACCAGTTGCTACTCAAGGACAAAAATCGGGTAACCTCGTGTAATCATGGCTGACCTGAGTATTACAGTTGCTTTTGTTGTAACAGTTTTTTTTTTTTTTTGCTGCTATTGTGGTTACTGTTGTTGCTGCTACACCTCCTGTTGATACTTTTGTTTTGTTGCTGATGTCTTTGTTGAGACTATTTTGCTGTTGCTGTTGCTGCTGTTGTTGTTATTGTTGTTGTTTCAGTGATTGCTATTGTTGTTGATTTTACATCCGCCATGTTTATATTTTTACCACAGATCAATGTTTATTTCGAGCTGTGTGTGTAAATGTTGTCGCCTCATTTACTCCTGAAAGTAGTCTACTCGTGTCTATTGCTTTTGTTTTATTTTGTTTTACTTTACGACAGGGAGACTTGTTATTGCTGTTGTTGTTGTTGTTGTTGTTCTTGTTCTTGTTATTCATGGTATTAGTTGTTGCTTTTGCTTTTTTTGTTGTTACAAATTCCTTCTGAAACATTTTATATATACACATCCATCTAATAATTTAGCAGTCAACAGTTAAGTTCGGATTTCACATGAAACTAGGTATCGCAAGTTGCAAATATATAAATTTTTGTTGTTGCTGCTTTTGATTCTGTTGTTGTTGTTGTACAATTGTTAATTTCACATTTCCTTTGAAGTTTTATTCCTGACAATTCTCTGAAAATGTTTCTTCTAAGTCTGGCTTTTTGGTTTGCGTTGACACAAATTATAACCACAAAAACTCTTCCAGCAAACTCTTTTTACAGCTTTCATATTTATTTTACTTCAAATGAAATTTAGCATTTAATTAACATCAAAGCAAATGTAACCATCTCCTCATACATACACTCACACACAAACACACATAAATACATACATACATACATACATACATAAATACATATTCATAGATAGCTAGGTACATATTAAAGTTTAACCTGTCATATGACTACAAAAGTTGGGCATATACTGTTTGCGGTGTGTTTAGTATCAGGTAATGTTTCACAGGTATATTAATTTTAATTTTTACAATTTTCAAATTTCATGGCGAACGAAAATTGAGGAAATGAATACTAATTTTTAAAAATTAAAATATTTATGGAATTATAATTACATTAAAATAGAAGAATTTGTTGGTTAGGTTATTTGCAATAAATGTATTTTATCAACATCAAAAATAAATTAAGTATACATCCAACATTACCTGGGATTAACAACAGTGGCAAGAGTATGTTACTATCTTTATGTTACGTAGAATAGGTTTCATTCTGTTTAGCCTTCAAATAACAAAATAAGATGCTTTTCTTTGGGAGACGGACAAACAAACATAATGAGATACTGCTAATTGTGTGTTTGTATATGTATGTACATGTATATGCATATATATATATTGTGTGTGTGTATATATATATATATATATATATATATATATATATATATATATATATATATATATATATATATATATATAAATATATATATATATATGTATATATATATATAAACCTGTCATATGACTGCAAAAGTTGGGCATATATATATATATATATATATAATAATATATTTATATAGTTTTAGGAAAAAGAACCAAGGTTAATGAACTTTTTAATTGATTTTAATTGAGTTTTTACCTGTAATTTGGGATTTTGTCCCTAATGTTATTATTATTATTATTATTATTATTATTATTATTATTATTATTATTATTATTATTATTATTATTATTATATATGTTTTCTCTATACAAGGTCTGAGATGAAATCCATTGGCAGGGTTCAGAAGTACTAAATGAACTATTTATTTATCTATCGTCTGGTGTTCGCGAGTTTGAATCTTGTGTAAGCACTTCTTGCATATCTCGTCATGGCATTTTCTTCTGCTTCTTTTATATAGGATTTGATATCTTCATTATATTGATGTTCTATTTGCTGTATAACGTTTTAGATTTTGTTGCGAACTATAAGAGAAACCATTTTCAAGTACCAATTGAATGAGGTCAGAAGGTTTGTGAAAGATTTCAAAGATTAGATGATTAATGGACCGATGTATATCTATGTCACAGTGAAACATAGACCTTGTATTTAGCTGAGTGTAATGTTACTGACGCTGGCGGAATGATTTATGAACATCGACGAACCCAAGTAATTGCCATAGAGTAATTTGTACATCCACAGCTTTGGGTGATTCATCAGCCCTTAACTCTAATAACGACTTTTAATTTTGGAACAATGGAAATAGTCAGGGTGGGAAAGGGGTATGTCCAATTATATTAACCTTTAGTACATCACTGGTGCTTACTTTATTAACAGCGGAAGGATTAACGAAAATTGGCTCGATTCGAACTCACAGTGTAGAAAGCTGTGAAAAACAAGGATGTGGTAGTAATTTTCCCCTTAAGTAACTGCCCGCTTATTTTGGAGGAGGAGGGGAGGAAGAGCAAGAGTCTCTCTTTTACTCTTTTACTTGTTTCAGTCATTTGACTGCGGCCATGCTGGAGCACCGCCTTTAGTCGAGCAAATCGACCCAAGGACTTATTCTTTATAAGTCTAGTACTTATTCTATCGGTGTCTTTTGCCGAACGCTGAGTTGCGAGAACGTAAATACACCACCATCGGTTTTCAAGCGATGTTGGGGGGGACAAACAAAGACACACAACATATACACACCTACATATATCATTCTTCTATTTTTTTACTTGTTTCAGTCATTTGACTGTGGCCATGCTGGAGTACCGACTTTAGTCGAACAAATCGATGTAATCGACTAAGCACTCCTCCACATCGTTTCAGGTCTCGTGCTTATATTAGAAAAAGATTATTTGGTAGGTGCATATTTTAAAATCCAATACAATTTCGAAACGGGTGTGATTCGAAATTAAAAAGAAAAATCTAAGCGACGGAACACTGTGAACCAATTTGATAGCCAATTTATCGATTTAGCTCCTCCCAAAAGATGCAGTATTGATAAAATAAGATAATTAAATACTTCTCAATCGGCTAATATTGATTTCGTCAATTTGTAATCAAGACATATTTTTTCCTCCAAGCCAATAATAGAAAGAAATAGAAAAATATATGTAATTTAAACAGCAGATTTCAAGATAATATATTTTCCTGGTCGTCGATAATTTCTATCGATTTAAATGTGAATGATATCTTCTCCTCCCATTTTTTAAGAATAATTAGCTTCAATGTTGCGTAATAGGAAATAAACTTAATCCAGTTACTAACTACAAATGGTTTTAATTGAAATTGAAGCGGTACTATGAATGCACGATACTTTTGAAGAAATGGTTTATCAAGTGTCGAATTAAACATACATACATACATACATACGAACGTTATTACACACATGCGTACGCACGTATATGTGTGGGTGTATGCGTGTACGCACACACATACATACATACATATATATGTATATATATATATATATATATATATATATATATATGCATAAAATGTATATACATGTTTTTTTATGTATATATATATATATATATATGTATATATATATATATATATATATATATATATATATATATATATATATATATATATATATATATATATATATATATATATATATATATATATATATATGCATATGTGTGTGTGTGTGTGTGTGCGCGTGCGTATACAAAGAGAAAACGGAAGAACAAAGATTCATGCTACTACTCACTCAGTTTGCTAGAAATAGCAGTCAGATCTTATCATATTCTAACTTCTTAGAAAGAGAAGTACCCGTTGAAAAACGTAAATATAGTAACAGCTTGTACTCCCCTTATTTTGATCAAGTTTCAGCTGGGATAAACCAGAGAACTGTTACATCGAGAACCTGATTCCATTAAGTCGTTTTAGTGACAGATAAAGACATTATCATACGAGTGAGATGGAAGTGGAAAGGCAGAGACTGTTCTATTTCTTTAGACGAAATCATCGCAAATACATTTTGTTGTATTTTGGTCTTAGACATAATGCTACTGGAATCTAATTTACGTGCCTCAGGCACCTTAGACAAGTGTTATCAACTATGTCCATGGACCGACCAATTCTTTGGGAGACAGAAACTGAAATAATCCAGATGTATATAAGGGAATAAGGGCAGGATTGAAGGCATTTAATTCAATATAGGATGTGCTTATCTGCGCTCTTATACACAAGCGAGACGAGGGCTACTACGAAGAGAATAAAACATCAATTGGCAACGACGTGAAGGGCCTTGGAGAGATCCATATTAGGAATAACATTACGAGATCACATTCGAAATGAGATTATCCGAGAACAGAGTGAGATGAACGATGTGATCGCAGAATAACGAAAAGAAAATTTCCGCTGGTTTGGACATGTCGTAAGGTTCACAAACAACAGGTTGACCCGTACAAATGCCGAGTGGTATACAAGAGATCGCAAAATGCCACCTGGAAGGCTTCCACGGCGATGGGAAGACGATTTCGTTAAACAATTTGAGCGACGATGGAAAAGATGGCAGAATGAAGACAAAATTGGAAGTGCATTGTGACCAGTTGAGTCTAACGGCATTTGATGGTCTGGTCGATATTGTGATGTGTGTGTGCTTGTATGTGTGTGTGTGTTACGTGTATGCTTATCCTCCCCTATCTCTTGACAACCGGAGTTGGTTTGTTTACATCAGAAGAAGTTAGATGTGCGGCAAAAGAAGATAGGCAGAGTAAATACCAGTTTTAAGAAAAGCACTGTACTCGATTTGTTCGACTAGACTCTTTAAGGTAGTGCTCCGGCGTGGCCGCAGTCGTATGTTTGAAACAAGTAAAATGTAGAAGAAAGATAATAAATACCAGTCATGCACCGGTGCATAATTTACTTTATTCTGTCACAGATCGGCAAATTTACAGCCTCGCGCTCGCCAAAACGAGCTAGCATTATCATACTAGTGTTCGAAAAACTTAAATTCTTGGTTTAAATATGCTATTGCGAAATAAATATATTTTGACAACTTGTCAAATTATTGCTGTAAATGATTCCCCGTTGTCGGACGATTTATATCCTCATTAATTGACGTTCAGATATATATATATATATATATATATATATATATATATATATATATATATATATATATATATGTATGTGTGTGTGTGTGTGTGTGTGTGTGTGTGTGTGTGTATGTATATATGTATCATGTATGTATACATATATATATATATATATATATATATATATATATATATATATATATATATATACATATACACACACACACATATATATATATATTCATATAAATATATAAATATACACACACATATCGTTTTATCTATCACCTCTGTCATAATTTCTCATAAATTCACTGACAAACATGACACAAACAGACACCATTAACACGGTGACCAGACATTTTAGCGTTTAGCGTGTTTTTAAAGAATCGGTGGAGAGCTGCAAAATTGCGATGGCCCAAGCGGATTGGATAATGGCTATTCATTGAAACAATGCACCGCATGCTTTTACTCAGGTACTACATCACTTCTGTAGCTATTGACATGGCGACTATAAACCAAATACGGAAATAGAGATAGAGACAAAAAGAAACGCTGAATGCTGGAAGGGAGAACCGATTTTATTACAAACTGATGAGTTGTTTAGTAACTAAAAGTACAAATTTCGAATCCTTACAGCGCAGTAAAAAATGGCCTGTCTAAAGTAGTGATTTTGAGCAAGAGATAATGCACATAGTTTATAGGGTGTATACATTTTGGATATGAGTTTCGATGACGATACAGCCTACTTTCCACACATTTATAACTTTAGACTTGTTTTCTCTTTCTCTTTAATTATATTTATCCTGTAGCGTACGCCTTAAGGGATACTTCTCTCTCTTTCTCTCTCTCTCTCTCTCTCTCTCTCTCTCTCCCTCTCTCTCTCTGTTATATATACATGAATAAGGACGTAGTGGATAACTGCTAGCGTTCGGCCGCACCTTTGGACCCTGTTGTGTCCACCACTCTGATTGGTTGGTATTGGCGCAGTTTGTCTCTTGTTCTATTGCACGTCAAGATGCAACCCAACCAATCACAGCCTTCAGTTAAGGTCACGTGAGACAGTCTTTCCTGAACCACAAGTTTGCGCCGACAGTATTTTATAAAAGCTAGCCTCTCACCGTCCCATATGTCAGTCCGCCTCCGGACCTTCTGAGGTCTAGCTGTTGGCCACTGAGCACACAGCCAGTTCTAGCGACGACACACAGCAGCCACATGAAGACTCATTGACACTTCGTCCAGCAGCAGACTCCATCTTCGTCGCCACCATCATCTTCTTAGCTACACCAACTTCTCTACGTACTCACCACCAGCAACGCTCGCACAGGTTCTATCTCAACACTGTATGTGAATTACTTCATCATGGTTAACAGCGAATACAACCTGCGAGAACTCCTGTACCAAGTTACTGGCAGCAGCATTGAAGCCACAACCTCTCACGACATGTGCCTCTCCCTGGCTCTGCATTGCCACCACAACTTATTACAGCACCTCAACTACTGTGTACCTTGACTACGAAATGGTATTTACCATCCGTGTGCCTGGACTTTCTCTCAACGTCCTTATAGACTCTCTATGCTCTGTACTTATCGCACACACATACATCCATGTTTGTATACACATACCCTTTGTTTACATGACGGTCTGTCTATTATTATGTTTATATGTCGCACTCACACAAACAGACACACATGTTAACCTATCAATAAAATCTTCTCTTAGACCTTCGTCCGGTTATGTCTCCCTTTTCTTTCTGGCATTTATACAACATTTATCCTCTTTTCATATATTTTATTTGTATCGACCGTGCGATGTACCAAAGAAGCCATTCCTCGTCACCTCTCCTGATCGCACGGTCCTTACAACCTTAATTCCAACCCTACCAGATAATCTGAAATCAGGAAGTGTGTTAATATCATTTCTTGATATGTTCTGTCGAAAGTAGAATTTATTTATCACATGAATTCGTACAAAGTTCCACTGACGCAATCTACAGATACCAGATTTTTACATCCACATTCGGGATGTACTAATACAGCGCATAGCAGATTATACAAATCCAAATATTAACTGCGATGACAACGTCACCACTAACAGAATTTTGTATTGGTCTACAACAGATACTTCGGAAATAAGATATTATCAACATAACCATGCATTTTTTTAATGGAAGAGAAGCTGCGTCATTATTGAAATACGTGTTGGCAGTTGAAAGAAGCAGAGTCTATTATTTTTAAAATTCAATAGCCGATTTTGAGTTTTGACAACCCTTACATGCATTTCATACGTGATCATTTTCGTTCAAATTTACGTTAGTAGCATCATTTCAAGGTTGGTAGTTCGTTCTTGCTGATCATGTTACCTTTCCAATCAATGTCTCTAATTACAATTTTGAGACATGCGGTATAGTGCTTTGGAAAGATGGTATCTCCTTGTCTGACGCCATTAGATGAGTTGGCAGAGACGGTTGTTTTTTGCAGATATTCTGCGAAGTTCTTGTTTCATAACGTTTATATGATTGCAAACATAATACCAGAAAAAAACATTGCTTATCTCTTATTTACAGAGATCACTACTTCTAAACCGTTACAAATAGCATCTCCTGTTCTGTATTAACAATTTTTTCACAAATACAAATATTTTTTTTTTATATATATAGTAAATCATGTTTTGCATATGTTTTGTATTTCCCTCTATAAAAACAAACTATTTTCAAAACAAATTGGCTTTTTATTCTTTATTTTACAAACCACAAACAATGTCAAAACCAGTAATATTCCTTTGATATCTTTCGCTAAGCAACTAGTGCTTACAATGCAATGTTCAACATATTCTTCATGCAGTTTATATGTTTAGTTCAATGCTTCATATACCATAACCGTCTCAAGATCTCGGAATAATTCCAAGTTAGGAATTGTAGAATTTCAGCTTCAGTTACACATATGGTTCTACTTTTAGTATTGAGAGCTCTTTTTCCTTCATCTTGTTTAACGTGATTACAGAAAAGAATTATGTATGCATATATGTGTATGTGCATGTGTGTATATGTGTGCATGGGGATTTGTGTGCGCACATGTCTGTATACATGTACGCATATATGCATACATGTATGTGTGTGTGAGTGTATGCTTGTGCACGTGCGTGTGAGTGTGTGGATAAGCATGGATATGTGTATTTCTAGCAGTTAGCTTTGACTTGTCTGCAGTCGTTGTTCTTCCTTTTCTGTATCTTCGAGGTAACCCACTTCACTCTTGTGTATAAGAACTCGGGTATGATGGTGTTGTTGATAAGAATAGCACATAGACCCTTGTCTAGCTGTACTTTGAGTATGTCTTTCATCGAAGCAGCCACATTCCACTCTAGTCTTATTCTACAGGATACTTCTGCGTTCATATTTCAGCATATTTTTACAGTTTGTTCCAAAAAGACGCACTCCTCCACCCACCATCTCTTTCTCAAATTCAACATTCTTTAGCCTTGTGCTGCGCTTCCGCACCTTTGTACTTCGTTTTCATACAGCTTGTTTCAAAGCCTACAGCTGAACTCAGGGTATCCGGCACTGTGAGCATGGTCTACAACTGAATTGAGGCTTCATGATGAGTAAGATGAAAGTCCCTGAATCAGAACTGTATTAGTGGCTCGTTATTGATGTTGATGTCACCTTTCCAATCAATGTCTCTAATTACTCTTTCAGAAAGTGCGTTGAAGAGCTTCGGAGAGATGGTGTCATTATTTGATATCCTCCTAGATAGCTGTGCTACATTAAATGTTTGACTCCCTGAGAAGTTTAATATATTGTATTTTAAATCCTTATATCTCCAGGGACTTCGGCACTGCATTCTACTCAAAACAATCAAAGACCTGTTCAAAAGCAACACAAAGAGGCAGCTGATATTCATTGTCTCGTTCTAGAATAGTGTAAAAGTGAATAGCTGGCCTATCAAACTGTAGTACATTTGAAAACCTACTTGCTCACCTAGATGCTGGTCGTAGGGTAGTATCGATAGTTTGGGGAATGTGACCTTTGTCAAACAAGAAGAATATAAGGCGATAGTTTCTCGGTTATTTCCAATAATCCTTATTATAAAGTAACATAGTATTCGACTCCTTCTACAAGGCTATGTTCCCTCTCTTTCAACTATCAACTGTAACGTAGGGGTAGAGTTTTCCACAGCTATTCTCCATCACTCCTTAATATTTCCGTTCCAACACCATTTTTACGAACAAATTTATCTTTCTTCATCAGTTTTTGATCTTTCTCCATTTCACTGATTAGAAGAGTTGGCACTTCTAACAAAACATCTGACGGTGAAAAAGCGAGATACACTGAAAGTTGACTGCGGCCATGCTGGTGCACCGCCTTTAGTCGAGCAAATCGACCCCTGGACGTATTCTTTGTAAGCCTAGTACTTATTCTATCGGTCTCTTTTGCCGAACCGCTACGTTACGGGGACGTAAACACACAAGCAACGGTTGTCAAGCGGTGTTGGGGGAACAAACACAGACACACGAACACACACACACACACACACAGACACACACACACACACACACACACACACACACACACACACACACACACACACATATATATATATATATACATATATACGACAGGCTTCTTTCAGTTTTCGTCTACCAAATCCGCCCACAAGGCTTTGGTCGGTCCGAGGCTATAGAACAAGACACTTGCCCAAGGTGCCACGCAGTGGGACTGAACCCGGAACCATGTGGTTGGTAAGCAAGCTACTTACCACACACACACACACACACACACACACACGCACATATATATATATATATATATATATATATATATATATATATATATATATATATATATATATATATATATATATATATATATATATATATGTAAATATGTAAAAACAAAAAGATAAAGAGAGCAAAGGTAAGGTTGGAGAAGTATTTTATGGATAGAGTCTTACAGCTGTTTCTGGGAAGATCCAGTACTTCACTTCATCGGAGACAGAAAAAATAAAGTAATCTATTATTATATCCATAGGCGGATATTTTTAGTATGAAGTGGTAAAGAGTGTGATGTGCTGAAAAAAGAGAGAACAGTACTTGAAGTGTAGTTTCATTCCAGTGGTAAATATCCGTGTAGAAATCCGTGCAAAGTAATCCTTGTGTGGATAATCCGGAAGTTTATGTTGGAGCGATATGGAATATATGCACCTCTGCTATCTATGCTATATCAACTTTCGCTCTAACATAAATTTGTGCCGAGAGAAGAAAAGAATATTAATAATAAGGCGACGAGCTGGCAGAAACGGTAGCGAGCCGGGCGAAATGCTTGGTGGTATTTCGTCTGTCTTTATGTTCTGAGTTCAAATTCTGCCTAGGTCGACTCTGCCTTTCATCATTTCGAGGTCGGTAAATTAAGTACCAGTTGCGTACTGGGATCGGTCTAATCGACTGGTCACCTCCTCAAAAATTTTGGCCTTGTACTTAAGTGAGTAACATGAGTTCAAATACTCCCCGAGCGTGACTTTGCCATTCATCGTTTCGGGGAAATATATACCATTTGAAGTAATCGATTAAACTCCTCCCACCAAAATATTTGGCCATTTGCCTCCAAGTGAGAGGATCATCATCATCATCATCATCATCATATCGCCATAGTACTACTGTTACATGTTAATCTTGCGTTAACCAATTTAATTGCGCTTTCTACTGAGCCAGGCAGAAACATTATTGTTCCTTCATCTCTGAAAGTTCTTTTCATATTTATCCACATGCTGATTCGAGTAATTTTCAGAGAGTTTTAGCTGAACCAAGTATAGGGATTATTTCCTCTCTAACTCTTCGCTCCCATATTAAGGCCTAGTTTTCCAAGTTTAGCTCACGGCAAAGTCCCAATAATCATTGCCACTATAGTCCCCAAAGCCCCAATAACCATTGCCACTATCATGACTGTTTAGTTCTCTGCCACAATAAGTGAGAATTTCCTCATTTCATCAAAAATAATTGGAAAAAAACAAGAACAAGATATAATTCGTCAAAATATAAACGATATTTTAGCAGCACTAGCGACCGAATTTGCAATATTTCAATAGAGAGAAAGAATTCTTTAAGATAGATCACTCTAGAATGCTATACGTCAGCATGAAGAAGAAATTGGGCTATTGATCCCTTCCATTTTCTCCGTTCCAGATCCGACTTAACTGAAGTGGTTGGAATTAATGTGTAGAGGCGTGTCTATATAAATAGAATTCTTTGTTGTTTCGTTGTTTCCTTGTTATTTGTCTTTTGAGTTTTATTTCTGTAGTTGTATCGACAAAGTTCATGTAACATTTACCAAAGACATTGTTTACTGCACGTGCCACAGACGTGAGACATTTCCAAAGAACATGTTTTTACGTTGCTTGAAGAAACAAAACAACTCGAAAACACGCTGTTTCTGTTAGTTATTATTGTTACTGCTGGTGTTGTGATTGGTGTTGTTGCTGATGTTGTTGGTGGTAGTGATGGAGCTGTTGGTGGTGGTTGGTGGGTGTGGCATTGTTGCTGCTGTGGCAATTTTTGTTATTGCACTTGTTTGTTCTGTTTTGTTGTTGTTGTTGTTGTTTTTTCTGGTTGATATGATGATTATCATGAAAGTTATTTCCTTTTCTGAGATTCTATAATGTTTAAAGGGCATCTGTGGAAGGTGTTGCAGCAAATCTTTTGGAAACGAGAGAAACAAATATATGAGAAAAGGGAAAGAGAGAGAGATAGGGGGGGGAGAGGAAGAGAGAGAGAGAGAGAGAATAAAGAAATAAAGAAATAAAGAAATGAGGGAAGAAAAAAAAGAAAGGAAACGAAAGGTAGGACGAAAGCATTAGGGAAATAGAGAAAAGAGAAAATTTTATAATAAAGAAAGAAAGTAAAAAAGAACAGTGAGAGAAAAAGGTATAAAAAGCATATTTAGAAGAAGAGGAAAAAGAAGAAGAAGAAGAAGAAGAAGAAGAAGAAGAAGAAGAAGAGGAGGCGGAGGAGGAGGAGGAGGAGAAGAAGAAGAGGAGGAGGAGGAGGAAGAAGAGGAAGGAGAAGAAGAAGAAGAGGCGGAGGAGGAGGACGACGAAGAAGAAGAAGAAGGGGAGGAGGAGGAGGGGGAGGAAGAAGAAGGGGAGAAGGAAGAAAAAGAAGAAGAAGAAGAGGAGGGAGAGGAAGAACAAGAAGAAGAGAAAGAAGGGGAAGAAGAAGAGGAAGGGAGGGAGAAGGGATGCTGTGGAAATGGAGGAAGAGGAGAAGGAGGGAAGGGGAGGAGGACAATAGGAAGAAGAGAAGCAGTTAGGAGGATGTAGGAGGGGTTAGCGGAGTAACAGGATAGCGGAGGAGGAAGAGGATGGGGGAGAGGATGACGAAGGAAGAGGAGGGGGATAGCGGAGGAGGAGAAGGTGGATAGCGGATGAGGATGAGGATGCAGGAGGATGCTGGAGGATAGAAAAGAAGGATGGAGGAGTAGAAGGAGGGAGGAGTAGAAGGAGGGAGGAGTAGAAGGAGGGGGAGACGAAGGCGGAAGTGGAGAAAGAGGAGGATCTTCGGCTAATCCATCTCAGTAAAATGCAAACCAACTATTTGAATGAAATATTGCCAGTTTCTCTCTGTGTCGTCGAGCGATATCCAATCAATATTTGAGGCTGCAAGTGTGATATTAATAATATCGTATCGATGTATTTAGCCCAGGGTCGTCATTCAGGTGGTGGTGGTGGTGGTGTGGGTGGGGGTGGCGGTGGTGGTGTCGTTTGCGTCATTAGTGATGGTGGCAACTGTCCTTGCGGTGGTGGTAATGGTGATGGTAGAGGTGATGATCAAGCGTTTGTGTCACTGGCTTTTTGCTGGTGGTGGTGGTGGTGGTGGAGGTGGTAGTGGTGGTGAATATAGTCGTGTAGTAGAGGAAGTAGTAGAAATGGTGAGTAGTAGTGGTAGTGATGGTAGTGCGGCTCCTACAACAACAACAACAACCAAAAAGACGTCTGTAACAAATATCATGAAATGCCTATATAAGGTAACTAATTGTTGTGGTTTAGTCTCATGCCAGCATTGAATCAACAGATATAGCATTAAAAAGCAATCCATCCGTGACCATCTCAACCTTTTCTATCCCCACAGAACCCAGGATGACATTATCCAACGTGTTCTTCTCTAAGACAAGAGGCGTCTGATGTTAAGATCTGGCTGTTATTTCTAGCAGATCTATCAACCACGCAGAAGACCCTTCGTCGGTCCAATGATGTCATTCAAAAGTAAAGTTGATTATTCGATGGCCTATATCATGTGACGAATAAATATGGATGATTATATAAGCGCTACAAAATATTGGTTTCAAATTTTGGCACAAGGCCAGCAATTTTGAGGAGGTGGGACCAGACGATTACAACGACCCCAGTGTTCAAATGGTATTTAATTTATCGACCCTGAACGGATGAAAGGCAAACTCGACCTCAGTGGAATTTGAACTCAGAACGTAAAGACGGACGAAACGCCAGTAAGCATTTTGCCCGGATCGCTAACGGTTCTGCCAGCTCACTGCTTTATGTCACCAAAAAATATTGATGACTCACTTAATCCAGGTCTATCATCAAAAACTTCCAGCCGTGACCTTACCATATTTTCGGGCTATCCTAACTCGAAAGTGTGTGGTAACATATTTAATCCGACACAACAGGATGACAATAGTTAATCTAGACCATTGTGTCTCAACAATTTTAATATCAGGGCAAGGTCCAAATCTGGATTTTTTTAGGGAGCCGCACCAAAACAGTAGGACAGCTCAATTAAAGAAAAACATTATTATATTTATAGAGAGAAGGCGGTCAGGGGCAGCCGGATGGACGCTTGAGGACCGAATGTGGTCGTGATAGCCGCGGTTGAGAACCGCTGATCTAGACCATAGCTGTAGGAAAGAAAGTTATGTATTGGTCTCAAATGTTGGCACAAGACCAGCAAGTTCGAGGCAGCGGCTAAGAGTCGATTACATCAACTTCAGTACTCAACTGGTACTTATTTATTTATCAACCGCGAAAGGATGAAAGGCAAAGTTGATCTGGGAGGAATATGAGCTCGGAACGTAAAGACGGACGAAATGACTCTAACCTTTTTGCCCAGCGAACTTAACGATTCGGCCAGCTGACCGCCTTTAAGAAAGTTATATATTGTTAAACAATGCTTAGATCAGTCGAACAAATACAAACGTGATGACTCGAAATTTAAATAAGTATTTATTTCAAAAGAAGTGAGGCACCAAAGTGTCAATTAGCACAAAGCAAATATCATTTCTTTCCTCATGAAAAGAATACTTCTGTGTTGTGTTATTTAATTACAATATAATTATCAAACCCTGACGGAACACAATATGCGGAAATAGCTGTCTAGTTATAAAGTAAATCACTGTGTCTGTGTCTGTGTGTATGCATATGTATGTATGTATGTATGTATGTATGTATGTATGTATGTATGTATGTATGTATTGATGGACGGAGGGATTTAGGGAGGAGGAAATGGAAGTGGGAAGAGATGAAGGGGAAGAAGGATAGAAGGATGTGTGTGTATTTTTATCTTGAAATATTTATCTGCATAAAGCAGCGGACTAACAGAACCGTTAACACGCCGGGCGAATGCTTAGCGATATTTCGTCCGCCTTTACGTTCTAAGTTCAAATTCCGCTGAGGTTGACTTTGCCTTTCATCCTTTCGAGGTTGATAAATTGAGTACCAGTTACACACTGGGGTCGATGTATTCCGCTAGTCCTCTTCCTCCAAATTTCAGACGGATGAAGAGGAAAGGATTAAAGGCAGCGACCCGGCGGAATCGTTAGCACGCCGGACAATATACTTAGCGGTATTTCGTCCGTCTTTACGTTCTGAGTTCAAATTCCCCCTAGGTTCACTTTGTCCATTCTTTCGAGGTCGGTAGAATAAGTACCAGTTAAGTACTGGGGTCGATGTAACCGACTATCCCCCTCCCCGAATTTGAGATCTTGTGCCTATGCTAGAAAGGATTATTATTATTGTTATCAAGGCGACGAGCTGGTAGAACTGTTAGCACGCTGAACGAAATATTTAACGGTGTTTCAACCGTCGCTACGTTCTGAGTTCGAATTCCACTGAGGTCGGCTTTTGATGTCCTTATAAAATAAGTACCAGTTGAGTAATGTAATGGTCTTACCCCACCCCACCTCAAATTGTTTGCTTTGTACCTATAGTAGAAGGATTATTATTATTAGTTATTGTCTTTTCACAGCTTCTGAGGCTGGAGATGTACTCCGATGTCAGCTCTTTACTACCGGTGAACTAATGTAACATTCCTTATTTTTCGAGTACCATCCGGAGTATCGAGTAGTTCCAAGCAGTGCTGTTTTCTACAAGTGCTGCACCATCATTGCGGCCCCCATTTGTTCCATGTACTTCTCAAGATTTTTACTCACTGTTCCCAGGGCTCCGACAATTATGGGTACTACTGCTACCTTTTTCATCGACCACTACTGCTTGATGTCCCAAGCTAATCTGTCATGCCGACTTTCCTTTCGTCTTTATCGCATACCTTGTCAGCTGGGCATGCTATATCTATTATACAGAATCGTTTGCTTTCTTACTCAACACTATATCTGGTTTCCTATTTTCTATCTGATGTGTTGTCTATTCTGTATTTCATGTAATTTGTTCTTAATGCTTGCTCTTGGGCAGTACAGATAGAGTCTCTCTTTCCGATTTTTCACTTTTATTCATCCATAACCATCTTTTTTCTCCGTCTGTCTTATCTTCAACATCCCTATGAAATTGTCTATGCATTCTTTTCTTTATCCACCTGTTTTCAGTTTCATTCCTTCTTAAGTCCTTGTACAGTATTTTATCTTTGCAATTTTCTATTCTACACAAGCCTGACTTTCTTACTTTCAATAATAGTGGTTCTGTGACATTTTTTACATACCATGCTGTTGTTTTCTTCTGCTCTAATGCTGTGTTCGCATCCAATCAGTCTACTTCCCCTTCTTTTTCTTGGCACATAGTCTGTCTGTGTCACATTTTGGGTAGAGTATCCCATATCTAGTCAGCAACTTCCTTGTCTTTCTGTCTAAGCTGTTTAGTTCGTCTGCTGTCCATACGATTACCCTTGTACCATATTTAAGTAGTGAAACTGCCCAGGTGTTGACAACATCAATCTTATTCGGTCCGTTTAATTTCACCTTCAGTATTATTATTTTATTATTATTATTATTATTATTATTATTATTATTATTATTATTATTATTATTATTATTATTATTTATGAACACTGTATTACTAATTATCATCGGCGTCAGGAGGTACTAATTTGGCAATACTTTCTCAGCTCTACTTCGCTGTTTTTGCATTTAAAATTACCGAACAATTCCTGTTATCTGGCATTTTATCGATTCTTTGCGGATGGACTAACAGAGATTTCGATAGTTTCGCAAATTTGTAATGACAAATGAGCAATTCCTTCATGTATTTTCAATCTAAATAATTAAGCGATCACCTCGTGACAAATTCGATCCCTTGAGACTTTAAGAAGGAAAAGGTGAGTAGAGTCTTGTCTTTTTTTATTAGTCACAATATCCTCATATATTCCACCATTCTTCATGAATCCGCCAAGACTTTTAAGTAGATACCCACTCACATGTTTTGTAACCTGAGTCAACTATAAGGCCTATATATGTTTGCTTGCCAGAAAAATCAGCCATATTTCCATTCAATTCATAACAGTATTTATCATAGACGGAAGGACACCTTAACTAACATAGTTCAAGGAACACTGCCTGAACAAAAACCAACGGAATGGTCACAGTTGGAATACTTTTGATGATAGATTTCCTCATTCAGAAGTATCCTAAGCATAAACAACAGTAATAGTCACAATTAATGCCTATAATGTTAAACTAAATATTTTTGATAATGCTGTCCTAGATACACTGTGTGATTGAAGAAGGGAATGCGTATGTGTGGACCACCTTTGATGCCAAGTAAGTTTAATCAGGACTGACCTAAGGCTAAGCAGCAATATTTTGGATGACAGTTTTCTGGTGGCCAGTTTATCTCAAATACAAAAGTCGCTAACAACTAAATGGACACATAATTATAGTCTTCTGAAGTTTTGGTTTTTGTATTATTAACCTTGGGGTCAGCCATTTTCAAGCTCACCCATCGTTTATCAAGTTCCATACCGTATTTTTGGGGTATCCAGTGCTATATAACCTATTATTTTCTTTTTATGTTTTTTTTTTCTTTTTCGTTTTTTGAAAGGCTGTTTTAGGATCATCGGGAAATGTGGCTGATATTTCCGGTCAGTCAAGTAATAAGATAGCAGACTCATACACACATTTAAATAGACTATCTGAAAGACTGCCCTCCGGACGGTTTTCCGATAGCCAGTTGATGATATTTCCATATTTGGTTCCCAATTCTAATAATTTTTATATTTTAAGTCTAATTATTTTTTTTAATTGTAGTGCTCACTTGTTTAATAAATATTGCTTTCATTATTCGCAGTCATAATCTCTCTTTTTAAACAAACATCACGGTAATACAAATACGTTTAAAGTGCCAAAAAATAGCAGCGGTCACATAGAGTTATTTTAATACCTATAGCGTATCAATTAGCTATAGCAACAAATTCACTTGCTAATTCGTAGATAACGGCGGAAATGAAATAACTCACACGAGTTTGAAGCTTCAGTATGTTTTAATAAGTTGTTCAATATAATTTAATTTCAGTATGTATAAACAATAAACTAAGGGCATTTACACAGCGAATTTAAGTCAACAAAATACCTGATTTCCTCATCCGAAATAACGAAATAAAACTTGCAATGAAAAATTGCAATGAATATATATTAAGTAGATTTTTATTAATGAAAACAATTAGAGGCAGGATAGAGATAAAGTGAGAGTGTGTTGCAAATGAAACGAAAGATTTTGCCAGAACACATCAATATTGTTTATCAAATGTTAAAAACTACTCTGCAGTGAATGTAAGGCTTGACAACAAATATTTAAATTTGTGATAGTAAATAATTACAGACGCTTCGCAAGTGCCTTTTTATCGATACATATTAGCAGAGGAATTTATAAAAATTTTCCAGAGTCAAACTTATGATATGGCTATTATGGAAGGTATGACTAACTAACTAACTAAGAGACATAACAGAAATTTATATGTAGATATATAGCTGAGTCAATGTGTTATATATATTTATCGTTAATGATTGGTAGAACTTACATAGGTGTGCATAGATAGATAGATAGATAGATAGATAGATAGATAGATAGATAGATAGATAGATAGATAGATAGATAGATAGAAGGATGGATGGATGGATGGATGGATACACACACACACACAAAAGTCGGGTGCTGTGAGAGCAACTGGGAATGGCATATCCTTCTTTTTCAAATATTCCCAAATTTAAAATGATCTAATATAACGATAGCATTCATCCAGCATGTGTTCAAATATACAAAAACAATTTAATTCCTCACGAATATATGTTACTTTACATATAATTTATGTGTTAATTCTATTTAATGAAACTTGCTAAAAAGCATATTTTGCATTAAAGTAGTATCTCCTTGTAGACACAGCTGTCAGCATAATCAAACTATTTGTATTTTCCTCAGCCAATACTCTTACATTAGCACTTATTCGAACTCTAGATAATGCAACATACAGCTGACCATGTGAGAAGAATGGTATCGGAAGATATATTCCAATTTGTTCAAAAGTCTGTTTCTGTGCCTTGTTGAACGTCAAAGCAACAACTGGCTTGACAGGAAATCGTTTGCGTGTGAATGTGAATGGAAATTTCATTTCTTGAGAGATACATGTAGTATTCTTGGGATTAGTAGAGTTGATCCTGCATAAAGACCAGATGCAATTTCAGCCTTAATAACACGATCATATAAACTGAAAATGATGTAGCGTGTGCCATTGCAATGTCCACTAGTAGCATCTTTATTTTGAGAATGTGTTGAAATCCTGATGGAGTAAGTTTGTTGATGAACTCGATTGGGTTTCATTATCAACTGTATCTGAGCTTCTGTATATTTTCAGCTCACCAGGGATCCTGGTCAACAGAAAATAATTCACAAATTGTGCTGCTTCATTTGTTGGAGTAACAATGGTTCTATTTACAAGCCACACAGGGTTTGTCAAGTTATTTTTGAGGTCAGCATATACAAAATCACATAAATCGGAAAGAGAACCACTTTCAAGGCAAAGGTCATTGGGTAATTTGATTTTGAATTCACCTAGGCTTTGTTTAATAGAAATGTTACCATTTCCTACATCAAATGGGTAATTAGCAAACTCTTTTTCTTCAGGATGACCTTAGGTAAGAAGTCTTAGATTGGTTGTCAATTCCGCTACTTCCACATGATCCCAAAGAAAAGATATCTTTAGTGTTGCATCAACAATTTGTGATCCGACACCATTATTTTCAAGTAGAATATTCTCTTCTCCAGATACCCTAACCAGTCAGTCATGTGTAGCGGAAACAGAATCATGTCTACGTCTCCGTGCATATTCAGGCATTTGTTTCAGTCGCTTTGCTTTGGTTCCATCTGATTCAGTTGCCCGTCTTTCTCTGTGCCGTTTTGCCTTTGCTGCTGAATTTTCATTTTCAGTCGCATAGTTTTTGAGACGCCTCATGTTGAATTGCAAAATTCAAATGAGATATTTGTGTAATAAAGAAATCAAATTTGCAGTGTGTGTGTGTGTGTGTGTGTGTGTGTGTGTGTGTGTGTGTGTGTTTATATTAGAGAGACAGTGTGAGTGTGTTTGTGTGAGATAGAAAGCGGTGAGAGAGAATATTGCAAACATTGAATGAAAATTAACATGAAATGAAAAAAATCTATCTTGTTTAGCAGCGATCACATAGTTATATTAAGGCTTACATTAAAATCTACTCCGCAGTGAATGTAATGAATATTTAAGTTTATGAAGAATTTCACGCATTGAATGCAATGAATATTTAAATTTGCGAGAATTTGCAGTTAAATATTTCAATAAATTTCAGAAATCGAAATTATAGGAAATTTCTTAGAGCAAGAATTCATAGAAATATTTCCAGACGGTCAAGCTTCTAATATTGCTTTCTATTAGTACTTTTAATAATTGTTACATATCTAATTAATAAGAAGCTTTCTCCATTATAGTATTTACACACACACACACACACACACACACACACACACACACACACACACACACACACACACATGTTAGAAATAAATAGAGACGCTTATAATTATTAAAAGTTTTTTGTTAAATCTGAAATTATAAAATCAAATTATTTATTAGCCCAGTTCTATATTTAAGAGATGAGGAATTATGTACATTATTTACATTATTTACATTTGACGAATATTTGTCCCCATATTTTTTGTTGTTAACACAACGTTTCGGCTGATGTACCCTCCAGCATTCATCAGGTGTCTTGGGGAAATTTCGAACCTGGGTTCTCATTCCTGAGGTATTT
>NC_142943.1:41947956-41950456 GCF_046866305.1 Octopus bimaculoides | reverse complement strand
ATGCATACATACATACATACATACATACATACATACATACACACACACAGAGACCAATGTGTCATACTAACTTAGAAGCGTTAATATAATTCTTGCCTGCTTTTATCGTTTGCAATAAACCTACACCACGTTGCCATTACTAACAAGGTACTTATATTGCTCTTCACTCTTGCAGACCTCTAATGATGTTAATGGGCAATCTACTTGAAGAACCGTTTTGCACAGAAGAATCTAATGAATCACGTGATGAGAATTTCTGATCAATGTCTAAATTAGTCAGATTGTTACTAGTGATATAAGGAGTAGAAACATTAATAACAATCACAGCAACATAATAAAAAATAACCAAAACAAATGACCAACACTTGAAATGATATATGACAATCATATGTCTGTGTAAAGTAGGGTTAAAAACACAAATTGCAATCCTCTACTTTGATAGGGAACGTTTGATAGGAAACTGATAATTACTGGAGAAATCACAACGGACGGCAGAATCCTTGTAGCGCCTTTCGGCATTATCAATTTTCGTTCGCCTAATACAGGGTCATTTCACAGTGAAGCGTTTTTCTACTTATTTTATCGATTCAACTGGAATGAAACACAGGGCAAATCTCAAGCGTACTTGACACCTTGTCGGGTATAATATGAAACGAAATAGAGAAATAGAAAATGTGACGCTAATATACTCACCAGAAAATGTCAATTCTCCTTCAAGTCGAACTCTAAGTACTTTCCAAGTTTACCACTCATTAAAGAAGTGAGCTGTTGTTGTACAATAAATAACAGTCAAATCTCGTTGAAATCCTTCTTTACATTCTTACGAAAGGAAGGACACGTTAGTTAACATAATATAGTGTTTAAGAAGCACTATGTCTGATAAAAGATAGAATGGTCTTTTAGTGGGGAAGCATATTTGCTGATGTGGTGACGTGATCAGAGTTAACCAGAGGATGAACAAAAATTTTTTACTGTTCGATTAGCTCATTATAGAACGATCAAAATTACTCCGTAATTTAAAAAAAATTTAAGCTATCACCACACTCAACTGAAATATAATTCCAAATCGAAAACGTTCGATTTAATTAAATTTCAATATCCACTTGTTTAATTCAGTTTATTTCATTAACTAAATAAAGATTAATTGCGATTCTTTAGCGTCAATAACTTGCCGGTGTATCAAGTGATTGTTTGCGAGGGAATTTTCCGTCGTCCTTGGAAGGCTTACATGAAATAATAAAAAACATTTAAAAAAATAGAAGTAAAAAGTAAACATATTTCCTCAACAAAAACAAGAGAAAGTTACGATGATAACAGCAACATCATGAACAATAAAAATATAAAAGAGAAAATTAAATAACTAAACACTGTCTTATGCTTTTAGTCACGTAGAAAATAATGGAACACCGTTTACAATTATCGGAGATAGTAAAATCGAGTAACATGCAACGATTATTGGGAATATGGAGGTTCATTTTCATTTGTTTTACTTTCGTTTTCTTTGTTTTTCTTTCGCTTTCGTTTTGATATTCGTGATCTATGGAAGCTTTGTTAAGGCAAGTAACAGCGTATTTGGCAACAAAAGCGCTCAGGAGGATAGTGAACGAAACAGCGAACTATTGTGATTAGACGGTGGACCTACTATCAGCTGTTAAATAAACAGATAGGAAGAAGCTATTCAATTAGTCATGCGTTCTTCGTGGGCAAGACAAAGGCAAAATAGTCTTAGTAAGTGAAGAAGGCAGGAGATAAAGAGGGCGGGGTTCGATCGGATGAAACAGTGTTGGGTCTTCGCCAATATCTTCTTTACTGTCAAATCGGTGTAGATAATTATGGCTTTAGATGGACAGAGAGAGAAAGGGTCCGAGAACTAGGGATAAAGAGAGAAGGGAAGGCATATTGAAAGAGGTAGCGAACATTATTGATTATCGATCACGTATATGTCTAGATTTTATTTATTGGAAGTGGAAAGATATATAACACAAATCTCGAAGTGTGTGTTTAAATCAGACATGATGTACCGGGAGATTTATGATAAATCATCGAGCTAAATTATATACAGCTTCAGCCATCTTTGCTACTGTGTATACATACATAGGAATATATTGTGATTTACACAAAGGCGTGTGTCAATGAATATAGAATACAATATAATATAATACCACACACACACACACACACACACACACACACAAACACACACACACACACACACACACACATATATATATATATATATATATATGTGTATACAGAAAGAGAGTGATAGGGAGAGAGAGACGTCACTAAAGTGACTAAGGGTGCTAGTTAGCCCCAGAATTACGAGAAATAGGAATCTCATTGCCACGAGAAAGTATTTATCTTATGACTGACAAGGGATGTAACTCCCTAAAGCATCCGGCACATAGCTAGATCACCAGCGATTTCACATTTGATTAACGCTCGATGACTGCCTCCCTTGTCAGTCAAAAGTGCTTTCTCATGCGTATGAGTTGGTTTG
>NC_142943.1:41937956-41940456 GCF_046866305.1 Octopus bimaculoides | reverse complement strand
AATATACTTGATCATAAAACCGAAGGCAGAATTTTTAATTTGGCTACATTTTAATTTTAATTTAATTTTGACCTTTTCTAATAGTGGAATGACATAAACGAATTCTTCACAAACTTGTTACAAAGTCATGAAGCAGAAGGGAGTGTATTTCTTCATTGATCCATATCGAAGGTGTTTGAGATCAGTTCTATTGCATAATGGCAATATAAAAGCCATGCCTTTGCATTGTCCACTCTGTCCACCTAAAAGAGACATACGATAACATGGAAATACAGCTGATACCATTTATTACTGTATACATCAATAGAATCTCTATGGCAACTTCAAAGACATTGGCATGCTCAGAGGAATGCAGAAAGATTTTACAAAAGCCTCTCGATTCAGATAGCTTAGTGACTGACTCCTAAGGTCAACACATATTCCAGATTGACCCGTGTCCGCTCTTCACCTTTAGTTGATTCCAAGAACATAATTCTATCAAAACTTTTCTTATTAGAATTGGTTTAATTAAAAAAATATATTAAAGAAATGACCAAAGACAGTTTCCAGGCACGTTTGTATCTAATTGAATATTTAATAAAAGATATAAGACTAAAATTAATTATGGTGGAATAAATTTAAGTGTTTGTTGTGGCTTACGGTTCAAGTAATAAACTAATTTTATTCTAAACTTTATTTATTATATCTTAATGCTTTTATATTTACCGTTCTCAAGTAGAGGCTGTGGCCGTGCTAGAGTACTGCCTTTAAAAGAAAATAACAATTTAGTAGAAAGCAGTTTCGATCAACAGAGTTCTGGATCATGAGCTCAGTAAGCTTCAAGAAAACATCTAAAGGAGAATTGAATCAGTGACAGAAATATACACTTGTATAGAACACCTGCTTGTTACAGAGGGTTTAAGTGTTTGTTGAGAGAGTTTATTTATTTATTTATTTATATATGCCAGGTCGCTGTTGAGCGGTACTGATACCGGCATGGATAGTGGATGGCCTGTCTGAGATTGCCTCGCTCTCCACTGACGTGCGGTCATGTTTAAAGTGGTTGTACGCTATATTAATCTGAGTTCTGGTGCATGGCATCATTACCAAATGCCTGCTGAATCTTCTGGATAGTTTCAGCTTGAGTATCGACAAGCTTTTGACAAAACTGGATGCAATATCTCTGCTTGATAAATTAATTCTCAGAAGACGAAAATCCAACGAGCGTGCCCTACACGTCTGTACTTTAGGTTTAATATTTCGGAGCTGACGCAGCCGGTAGGAAAGGTAATTTCACCTCCTACCCAAAGGATTTTGCCCTTATGGCATCAGTTTCGGCAGGGAAAAATAAAGTCGGATACTTTTAGAACACACCTCATATATAAATATCATATATATATATATATATATATATATATATATATATATATATATATATATATATATATATTCGGTGGGATTCTTTAGGTTTCCGTCATTCAAATCCATTCACAAGGCTTTTCTCTGTCCGACGCCATAGTAGAAGACAGTTGTTTAGGGTGGTACTAAGTTGGACTGGACCTGGAACCGTGTGTGGTTATCGCGCCTATGCATAATAGACTTCCTGCACACTTTATTACTTCTTTACATCTTATGATCCATGTTGATGTGGCAACTCAGTCTTCACGATTTAAGATACAGATGCCATAATCTCACCTGATACCAGTTTTTTTTTCTTTTTTCTCTTTTTTTTTTTGCTCGTTTAAACCTTTACCTTGCTATGCATGTACCTGCCCCGTTGATACACTGCTTAAAGACAATCTTAATTAAACAACTATATCATCCCTGCTCTTTTAATTCCAGTTCAAGTTCAAGTTGGAAATTTAGGCAGCAAGTCAACTTCAGCGTTAATGGTACGTAACCATTCAATATTTACATGTTCTAAGGCGGCGAACAGACAGAAACGTTAGCACGCCAGGCGAAATGCTTAGTGGTATTTCGTCTGGCTTCATGTTCTGTGTTCAAATGCCACCGGGGTCGCCTTTGCCTTTCATCCTTTCGGGGTCAATAAATTAAGTACCGGTGAAACACTGGGGTCGAGGTAATTGGCTTACACCCTCCCCCAGAATTTCAGGTTTGTACTTATAGAAGGAAGGAATATTTACATATTCTAAGGCGGCGAGCTAGTAGAAACGTTAGCACGCCGGGCGAAATTCTTAGCGATATTTCGTCTGTCTTTGCGTTCTGAGTTCAAATTCTGCCGAGGTCATCTTTGCCTTCCATCCTTTCGGGGTCGATAAATTAAGTACCAGTTGCCTACTGAGGTTGATCTAATCGACTGGCGCCCTCCCCCAAAATTTTTAACCTTGTTCTTATTTATAGCTTTATTTGCTTCGAGATCCACAAACTAATTATTTCACATTCAATTTAGAGTTTGTAACTTCTTATAATGTTAAAACATTTATTCTTTATTCTCTCAAAATATGAAGTCATTGCAATCGAATCAACGGAAGTAATGTCTATTCTATTTTTTCTTTCTTTT
>NC_142943.1:41902956-41922956 GCF_046866305.1 Octopus bimaculoides | reverse complement strand
ACTAAACATTACTGTCTTAAGAATAAAAATGTTGTTTGGCTCCATGTCAGCCTTCGCTGACCAGGCTTATCATTAAATACATTGCAACTATAGTTATGGTTGTCTCGTCTGTTAATGGATATCTACATTTACAATAACTAATCCTTCTTTCTTGATACAAGACAGTTAGTTTTCACTTCAGGGGGGATTTCAGCACTATTTCTAATAAGTGCAACAATTACTTAGAGTTTCCTTCGTAAACTCCATATTTATATATGCATGTATGTATATGAATATTTATATATATATGTATGAATATGAATATTTATATATGAATATATATATGTATATGTATATCTGTATGAATATATATATATATATATATATATATATATATATATATATATATATATATGTGTATGTATATGTATAATCAAATTAAAATATAGGGTAAAAAATCATATATTAATTAATATCGATTTATTACCAGGAAGCTAGCACATTTAATGAATCAGAGAGATTCGGAAAAAAATATCTGAGATCTTAGGGGATTAAAGTATATTTTTATATATAACATTGACCACTAAAGTGGACATTTAATGTGCTAGAAATAGACCACATGTGTCTACTAAGACCTAAATTGTTCTCAAATTGTTCTCATGTATATGTATATGTGTATGAATATAAATGTATATGTATATGTGTATATGTATATGTGTATGAATATATATATATATACATACATATACATACATACACAAGCACACACACACACACACACGCACACAAATGGATATATAATCCGTATTCATATAACAATGTAAGGCATTATATCAACCGATTCTCGCAGTACTCATAATAATAATAATAATAATAATAATAATAATAATAATAATAATAATAATAATAATAATAATAACAATGATAATAGTCCAAAACAAAATTCTCCCCCAAGTGAGACTGTCGTAAAGAATGTACTAAAATATCATAAAGAAATCAGATTCTATTAATGGTCGAAGACATATATTGATTGGTCATTAAATGATAGAACAATAAAACGCCATTAATATTGTTTTATCGTCTCTTAGTCGATCAAGCAATTAGTTCAATGAAGCGATCACATTGATAAATATGACACAACCATATCCCTTCATTTGTCACAAAACTTTTAATCATAGATGTCTACCATCACATCACATTTCGTCTGGTTTGTTTTGATTATTTTTTTGCTGCTTTTTTGTTGTTTTTTGTCTTATTTTTAATGTTGTTGATGTCACTTGTACCTAAAACGATGTCTGGTGCACCTCTTAGTCAATCAGTTGGGCATTTACTTATTTATTTGTTTTATTTTATTTTATGTTAGTTATTTATTTATTTCTTACACAAGTAAGCGTATTTGAAATAGAAATTCTTCGCAACTGTCTCCCCATCTTTCTCAGCCGCCAGCCAGTCAGTCAGTGTCGATGTTATATTTCTGTATGGTTGGCTCATAATGTACTTCAAAATTTGTTTCAAAGTTTAACTTATATTTGTTTGGTTATTAACAAAGCTGACGTCTCAACTAACGAAGAAGTAGCACACGCAGGGATGCCTGCTGCAAAGGAGATACACTGTAAAAACGGATCTAACGTAGGAATTAACTGATGTGGTGAACCATGAGAATTTAATTAAGATTACAGCTATATTGATGACAATAATAATCTTAATGAATACTTATGTCCAAAAATGCCAGGGGAGATAACCCTGGATGTTAAGCTAAAAATTAGTAAAAGCAAAATACAGTAGGTGAGGAAATGAATTTTATGTTTGGAGGTAATACATTCTCTGTATGCAAAACATACAATATAACCCAACCTTCAAATAATATAATGTAAACCATACAACTCACTTTCAGCATAATCACCGCCTATCGATATCTCACATACTATCCAAGACAGAATCACCACTACATAATACAACATAATACATACACAACATACTTTATACACTACACATATATTTTATGCAAAACATACTATATACATCATATACTTTATCCAAGATATATATATTTTATAAAAGGAGTGCATTTCGCAACGTGACCGCAATGCATCATATACTTTACGTAATATACTATACGCAGAAAAAGGTTCTACAACACATATTTTACACGATGCATACTTTTCATGGCACATACTTTACATCAGGTATATCAAACTGCTGAGTCTGTATGGGCCGCATTGCTCACATACAGGTTGCCATGCGGGTTGCATAATTTTAAATACACGTTTATGACAAAGACTCCGGCCATATCAGTTCTTTATTATTAAATAAAATTCTTTTAAAACTTTTTCTTTGCTTATCAATAATCTTATTTCTTAAATCAAATTCTTGTTATTTCTATTCATCACTTTTGTTTCTCCAGTATTAAACTTCTAGGTACCCACTCTCAGGTGATATTTGTGTTCAAAAAGGGCTGCATGCGGCCCCCGAACCACTTATTTGACAAAATTGTGTAAAATTTTCACAATATATAATTTACACAACACAATTTGCACTGCATACATTTTACACACTTTCCATAAGCGCTGCTTTACACAACACATTCTTTACAAAACAACAGTCTAAACAACGTACACTTTACAGAAAATCATACTTCAAGCAATACATATTTTACAAATCATGTACTTTATACAACATTTGCTTTGCACAACACATTCTCTATTACAACACTTTTATACAACACCAACATTACAGAAACATATACTTTACAACATAATATTTATACAACAGCAATTTCGAACAGCGCTTGCTTAACGCAATACGATGCCTACACAGTACCTTACATCAGGTATGACTGCTGAGTCTGTACTGGCCGCATTGCTCACATACACGTTGCCATATGGGTTGTATATTTTTAAATACACGTTTATAACAAAGACACCGGTTATATCAGCTCTGTGTTATTAAATAACATTCTTTTAAAACTTTTTATTTGCTCTACACAGATACATAAACACATACTCTACACAATACATAAACAACACACTACTTTACCTAACACATTCTTTACACGCTACAAACTTTACACACTACTGTGTATAATGCATATTTTACAGGATACATACTTTTCATAACATAATCTACATTAGTACAAAACACGTACTTTACACAACATATACTTTCCACTACCCATACTTTATACAGCATATTTTGCATAACACATACTTTACACAACACATACTTTACATAACATACTTTATACAACACATACTTTACATAACACATATTTTACACAACACATACTTTACACATTTACTTTACACAACACATATGCACCCCACATACGTTTCTTGAGACATTCTTTATACAACGTGTTTGTTACACAACACTCTCTTTACAGAGTGTATGGTTTAAACAATGCACATTTTACATATTAATCCTCTTTTAATAAAATTACACCAAACATATACTCTAACACAATCAATCTCGTTATTAAGGAGACGGCAGCTCACAGTTCTATCCAGTTAACACCTATTAATATAGCACAACACTTCGCCTCACACACACACTACATATTCTACGCATTATCCTCCAGCAATAAAACAACATAAGAATATTTACAGAAAACGTCATTCCCATCGCTTCTCAACAGTGATTATTTTGTGTGAATAATGGGATTGGTACCCACTCTCGAAAAGAAAATCTCCACCTTCACTACCCTCTTTGCATAGAATTCCAAAATTTCTCACAGATAGTAAATCTACTCCAAATCTATGCCATTCCATTCTACTAGCGTCCCTACCCCAATGCATACACGCTACATTACCTCCAACCACTTCAAACTGATGAGGCCACCGGGTCTCACAATATCCCTCACACAATTCTTAAACAATGCACTTCAGAGTTACACTTTGGTAGGCTTCAAACTCCTCAATTGCTCACTACCTGCAGGGATATGGTCTGATCTTTCGAAACATGCTACAGTCTTTCCCGTTCCCATGAAGGTTACTCCTCTCACCTACCCCCCCCCCCCCAATTACTCTCCTCTAGCCCTCCATTTCAACATGTCAAGACTAAGGAAAAGACATATATCAACAACGATATGCTTAAGTGTTTTGAATCACAGTCTACATGACTCTCTCTCTTTCTCTCTCTTTCTCTCTCTCTCTCTCTCTCTCTCTCTCTTCCACTTCGTTTCTTTCTCCTTCCTGAACGATCAACTCTACGATTTCAGTAAGATCTCATCCATTGGGAACATACTGGCTTATGTTACCCTCATACACAAATAAATTTAAGGATGCCCTCGACATCAGTAAAGCTTTTGGCAGACCATGGCGGGTATTCGAGTCATTCTCTCTCTCCCTCCCTCTCCTCCCTCTCTCTCCCTCCCTCTCCCTCCCTCTCCCCCTCTTTCTCTTTTCGCACTCTTTTGCGCTCACTCTTTTTCTCCCCTTTTTAGCTTTCTTCCGCTTTCTCGCTCTGTTGCTTCCAGATTTTTCTCTCTCTCTTTCTCTCATTCTTGTTCTGGTGTTCCCACGCTTTCTCGCTCTCTTTTGTTCTCTCTCTCTCTTTCTCTCTTTAACCTCTTCTAGTTTTGTTGCTCCCACTCTTTTTCTCTCTTTTGCTCTTTATAACATTCTCTCATTTTTGTTCGTTCACAACACCCACATTACACATATTCTACACAAATGCTACTCCAAACCACGGAAGGACACATATATTACAGACACTCTACACAAATGCAATACAACGCACATATTGCATATATTTTTCACACACACGCCCCCCCCCCCCCACACACATAGCAACCATATGTTACTAATACTCTACAATGCATGATGCAACAGGTTACCATATAAGACACATATTCTCCAAAATGCCACACAATTATACATGCTTCGAACGTACATCACAACACAACACATCCCATCCATTACATATACACAACTCAAACACCACACAACAGGAATAATACGCATATTCAACAAAAATACAGCACATAGACGCTACAGAAAATTGACATAGCAATAAAACATATTGTATACGCACATACCAGACAGAACAAAAGAAAGCAAAATATATGTACACTACACAAAAATGCCAAACAACAAAATAACATACGTATATGTACACATACTTACATCTATAGGTATATATATATATATATATATATATATATATATATATATATATATATATGCATATGTGGGCACATGACGTCACGAAAGGTGTACAACAAAATTTACGAAGTACATGTACATGGACTATGAACTGTTTTTCCGAACAATGAAAGTCACAAATGGAAAACAAGACAAACAACATGAAAAACGACCCTTCATCAGTTGCTGGCTGTTTTTCTACTCTCGTATTTCGAGACATATATATAATACATATATATATATATATATATGTATATATATATATATATATATATATATATATATATATATATATGCATATATACATACATATGCATATGCATATTTATATATATACATATGTAAACACATACATATATATATATATATACATACATATACACATACATTATACACACACACATATACATAGATACATAGATACATAGATACATACATACATACATACATACATACATATATACACCCTACTACCGAGAACAACAGACATATGTAATCAAAACCAATAAACGGAATCCCGCAACAAACTATTGCTAATGTAAAATGGAAGATCAATTCTACATATCCCGAAAGACAAGCACACACGAACACACGCACTTACACACACACACAGGCAGATATACGCCCATACATATGCGAGTACACACATTCTCACGCACTCACGAGCGCGCACACAAACATTCGCGCGCACATGCACATAAACGCACAAACAAAAGCACATATGCACACAAGGAGTATGAGTGTGATGCAGCTGGCGGTGCAGTAGAAACTCGCATACAGCTGTAGAAGAGAGGATGATCAATAACAAAAACAACAACAAGAACAACAACAATAATAATAATAATAATAATAATAATAATAATAATAATAATAATAATAATAATAATAATAATGATACTACTACTACTACTACTACTACTAATAATAATAATAATAATAATAATAATAATAATAATAATAATAATAATCTTCAATACAGATGGCAGACAGTTCTGCCGTAGAATCACTTAATGTTTATTTTCAAAATTTTATTGAGTTGCTGCAAGGTAAAATTTTCATTGTTTTATTTATTTGTTTATTTATTTATTTATTTATTTATTTATGTATGAACGTTTATTTGTTTGTTTGTTTTTTATCCGAGTTTCTTTAATGGAACTTACACAACGTTGTCTATGTTGAAAAATATTGCCCAAATAAATGGCACTTGTGATTCACACTTTCGATTAATATTTTTTGTTGTTTTCGTTTATTTATTTATTTATTTTTTTATTCTTTTGGCTTTTTGTTACCTCTGCTCAGTGTAGTCAGGATTAATATTTGATTTACTGCTGCTACTGCTGCTTCTGCCCCTGCTGCTGCCCCTGTTGCTACACTGTCAATATTGTTGGTGTTATTTACGCTAATATTATTTTATATTCAGTTCAGCCTTTGATAGCTTAAGGTAACAACAACAACAACAACAATGACAATAATAATAATAGCAATATTAAAAGCAATAATAATAATAATAATAATAATAATAATAATAATAATGATAATAATGCTGAATGATGATGATGATGATGATGATGATGATGATGATGATGATGATGATGATGATGATGATGATGATGATGATGAGAATGACGATGATGATGAGGATGATGATGATGATGATGATGATGATGATGATGATGATGATGATGATGATGATTATGATGATAACAACAACACCAATAATAATAATGATAATAATAAACACCAGAATTTGCAAATAAATTATCATTTTTATCCAATAAACGTCAAAATATCCTTCCAGAATCAGATATTCATATTTGCTTCTTTTATTTCATATTTTGGCAAGCTTCGACCGAAACAGATGGTAAAAAATATCAGATAGAGTTTAAATAAGTAATTTTAAAAATATAGAATATAAAATAGATGAAAATATCCACAAAGAGAGAGGAAAAACAGTTAGTTGGGAAGGGATACAATAAAAAACAATTTTAACATTGAATATTCACATCAGAAATATAGATTGTAAAATCAAATAGTTCGATGAAGCTATTAAAACGGTTATACGAGGATATGTGAGATTTAAAGGGCGTTTGTTTGTGTGCGTGTGCATGCGTGAGTGTGTGTGTGTGTGTGTTTGTGAGTGAAGATGTATAATAGAGTGTCTGCGTGAGAACATGTGTGAAATGTATAAAAAGTTTCTGAATACAAAATTATTTGTGTGAAGCACACACACATATAAATATACATAGCGGTGTGTCAGCTGTAGAAGGTTGTTGTGAAGTTGGTGTGACGAGGTGTACGTGTGTGTGTGTGTGTTTCTGTATATATATATATATATACATATATACAGAAATACACACATACACACACACAAACACAGATACATACATATATATATATATATATATATATATATATATATATATATATATATATATACATACATATATATATATATATATATATATATATATATATATATATATATATACATATATATATATATATATATATATATATATATATATATATATATATATATATATATATATATACATTTATATATACATACATACATATGCACATTGAACAAAATTGTCCGGTTTAATTAAATGATTTAACTGTCATAAGCCTTCATAGCAATCAAACTGTATTTACTTCACATCCAGTATGTCTGTCTGCATATATATATATATATATATATATATATATATATATATATATATATATATATATATATATATATATATATATATATATATATATATATATATATATATATATATATATATATATATATATATGTATATATATATATATATATATATATATATATATATATATATATATATATATATATATATATATATACACATGCATATACATATATAGCCACATATACATAGGTGCAATTGACGCACGCATGTATGTATATGTATATACGCATATATTTTATGTACACACACACACATACACATACATCAAGAGGGATTAAAGGTCCTTCCCGAGCTATAGGCTCATAAGGCCGGTTTCCTAGATTCTTAGCTCAGTTCGTCCAAAATTCTGAAAAATTGATAGAGCTGCTGAATAAAACTCCCCAAAGGAATCGGAAATGTGCAGTAAAATGTTGATTCACGGTCAGACGGTTTCTGATTATGTAATAAAATATTCGAATTATAGATTCCGTATCAGCTGATCATTCACCAAACTGGTGTGGTATGATCGGGTAATATAAAGCTAAGTTGAGTCTGCTAATGACAATCACACAGGTTGTCATTAGCATTAGAGTGTCTAATGACAACCACATTTAGACCACCTAACATACAACAGGAAGATTTGGGTAATTTTAAAAATCACACTACACTAGTAGTCTTCGATCAGCTAATGTACACTTACCTTGAGCACTCTAGATATTTGTTAACTTGCTTGACACCAAAGCTATTCACGCGTAACACCCGGAATAGCAATTTGAACGCCAGTCTTCGCAGTTAATTTTTAGAATCTGGTCCAACGTTTCTGATGGATTTCTACCAACTTTAGCTGAGTTTCCCCTCATGTTTCTTTTTTCACCGATAAAATATTTCCTGTAAAAATTGTTTTCCTATCATTATATTTTTATTTTATAGATCTCATAAACATGAAATAGTTAAACAAGTGTCTAACTACTACTTTATTTATATACATTATTTTCGCCAACCCTTAACTGCTTGACTACGTTTATTCTATTACCGCTATGAATAGTTCCTCGCTGACAAACAAACAAATGATCATTTACGTCAGAAAATTGCTTAATTGCTTCGAAGCATTGTATATACTAAATCCCACCGATGTTAACTTCACCTTTCATTCTTCAGGGTCGATAAAATAAAGTACAAGTAAAAGTGCAGGGGTTCATGTAATCGAGTAACCCCTCTTAAATTCGCTGATCTTGTGTTAAGATCCAAAACATTATTACTATTATTATTACTACTGGAAAGGCAGCAAAATGGCAAAATCTTTAGCACGCCAGGCATTCGTCTGTGCTTACGTTCTGAGTTCAAATTCCGCCGATGTTGACTTTACTTTTCATCCTTTCGGGGTCGATGAAATAATTACCAGTTACGCACTGGGGTCGATTAAATAATTACCAGTTACGCACTGGGGTCGATTAAATAATTACCAGTTAGGCACTGGGTCGATGTGATCGACTAGCCGCCTGCCCCCAGATTTCAGGCCTTGTACCTATAGTAGAAAGTGTTATTATTACTATTGTTATTTCCTCTATTAATAGTAACAGTTGAGGCGGCTAGTTGGCAGAATTGTTACCGCACCGAGCAAAACACTTGGTATCATTACATCCATCTGCATGTTCTGAGTTCAAATTCCGTCGACATTGACTTTGCCTTTCATTCTTTCGGAGTCGGTAAAATAAGTACCAGTTGAACACTGGAGTCAATGTAACCGACTTAGCTCCTTCCCAGAGACTGCTGGCATTGTGCCAAAATTTGAAGGCAATAGTAATAATGATAATAATTATAATACTAACAGCAGCAGAAGCAGCAGTCGCTGCTGTGATATATTTCTCATATTAACCTATTTTAATCGACATTTAAACAATAATATTTTGTTTTATTTTCAGCTTATCATCCAATTTCTTTAACGTATTTCTATTTTATGTTATTTAATGTCTACTCATCCTCCTCCTTCTTCTCTTTCTCCTCCTCATCCTCCTTCACTTTTTCCTCCTCCTCATCAGTTACAACAGCAACAACCAGAACTACGATGATAACTGCTGCTGAACAAAGTGTAAGCGCGAGGGCGCAAACAAGGGTGGGTTTGTGTGTGTGTGTGTGTATGTGTGTGTATGATATGTATATGTATATATATATGTATATATATATATATATATATATATATATATATATATATATATATATATATATATATATATGTATATATATATATATATATATATATATATATATATATATATATATATATACACACATATATATATGTCTGTGTGTGTGCATGTGTGTGCATATATATATATAGATATATTATATACATACACAAACACACACACACACATACACTCACGCACACACTCACAGACACACACATGCACACACAAAGAAATAGAATATCCGTATGTCTCTGCGTGCGTTCCATAGTTTGTTGAACCATCGCCCACGAAACAGTAACAGATCAATAATCAATAATGAAAGCAAATGAAGTCAATTAGAAAGATCTCCTCCATTGCATACTAATGTTCTGATATAGTAATATACTAATAAACTTATTATTACACTAACTAGTTCTATAATCAATATGACCATTAACATTACACAAGGCTAAACGGCTGTCTTTTTATTTTTGTCTAAAATAATTCAATGTACACAAAAAAATTTATGACTTAATAAAACCATTGATTTTACATTATGCCAAATCAGTGGGTTTTTTCTTTTTTACATATACTTTTATTACATTCCATGCAATCGACGAGCTGGCAGAATCATTACCACTCCGGACAAAAATGCTTCGTGTTATTTCATCATTCTTTAATGTTCTGAGTTCAAATACCGCCAAGGCCGATTTTGTCTTTCATCCTTTCTGGGCCCTCAAAATGAGTACCGTTTGAACGCTGCACCATTTGATTTAATCGATTCCCCCACTAAAAAAATGTGCTGGCCTTGTATCAAAATTGGAAATCAATATATGTACATACATCTGTATATCTATAAAAGGCAGGATGTGTGTGTGTGTGTACGTGAATGTAATTTATGCACGTCCACAAATTAGCACGCATGTCGCTCCAATTTTAGGAGGACATCGCTCACGATCGTAGCTGTGTCAACATATTTTCCCCAAAAGTACCCGCAGATAGTGGTAAAAACCGATTTTCAACCATAACTTTTACCAATTTCCACTTGTGTGAAATCCGCAAGTCACCTGTCTAACCTGTCTAGCAATAGCGAGAAAGAAAAACAAAGGGTACATTTTTAGATTAACACCCGAACGATTTTCACTAAGAAAAAAGAAAAAAACTCGGATTGTTTGCGTGGAATCAAGTACCCTGACCTCCTGATATACTGCAAATCCCGTATTTTGATTCGGAGAAAAGGTGGGTAGGGAGAGGGGGGCGCCCTCCATCCCTGAATCATCCGAAATTTTTTTGTTTCGTTGAATGAATTCCTGTGACCGCCTAATGTGCTACAAAACCGTTTTGGGTTCCGAAAAACGGCGTGGTGTGCGGTTGGGACCTCGGAAATTTCACCTCCACCCCATTGATCTTTTCACCCATACAACTGTCACTAAGAAAGAAAAATGAAAACCAAACAAAGGGTAAATTTTTAGATTAACACCTGCACGATTTTCACTAAGAAAAAAGAAAAAACTCGGATTTTTTGCGTGAAATCAAGTATCCTGACCTAATATACTGCAACTCCCTTATTTTCGTTCGGACAAAAAGGGTGGGGTGTGGCCCCTCCCCCCACTCCTGGAATCATTGGCAATTTTTTTTTTTCGTTGAATGAATTCCTGTGCCTTCCTAATAAGCTTCAAAACTCTTTGGGGGGGGGGTCCGAAAAACGGGGTGGGGTGAGGTGGAAGCCTCGGAAATTTTACACACTCCCAAAATTTTATAGAAATAATTTTTCCTGAGTGTGAATTATATGGTTCGTTATAATATATATATATATAGTAAATAATTTGACATATTGTATGTGTATATATGTATATATATATATATATATATATATAATTGCGTGCAAACCTTCGATGCAACCTTCTCCAATGCATATCTTCGATGACGTCATGACCGTTAATACCCCTAGGAGGGGTTCGGTCTACCTCGGGATTAGTCGCTGAATTTCAGAGGCTCCTGAGCCCCCCCCCCCCCTTCGCTAGGTTAGCTTAGGATTAGGTTAAGACTCAGTTGTGATCCGAACATAACCTCTTCTAACACACAGGATTGGGAGCCTTTTGGGCGTTCTATTTTCCTTGCTGGGAGGGCTCCCAACCCATGGACCAATGCTGGTTAGATGATGGGGGTGGTGGTTGAAAGGGCCAGCATGTTCAACCTGGTCACCTCTGCCGATCAAACTCACAACCCATGCGTTCGCGTCGCGACACTGATTCTGCAGAACTGGGTTGGTGTGAAAACCAACTTTAAAGTATAAATATAGAATTTTTGAATCAGTAATGTTGTGCTCGGTTAAGTCCTATTAGGGGTGAAAAAATCAATAAACTGATTCTTTATGGGGTTTTCCATTCAATCAGGATGAAAAATCGATAAACCGATTTATTATAGGATTTCTCACTAAAATTGGCTACGCCCCATTTTCAACCATAACTTTTACCAATTTTGATGTATTTTGCCCAAACTTGATGCCGGCGTTATTTAGGACTCATGGGATCTTTGAATGCTTTAAGTTCTCAAAAAAATAAACAAAACGAAAAAAAGCAATCTATGAGTTGTAAAATCGATAACCGATTCCTTATGGGATTTCCCAATAAAATTGTCTGTCGAATGTAAAAAATGTAAATAATGATAATAGATTCTTTTTTATTATTTGACCACTGTTCATGCAAAGGATATATCCATACCATCAAATCTGAGACTTGATTAAGAAATCTTCTAATCCAGGTATTTTATACATTTCCCGGAGTGTGCTATTTCCAATCCATCGTCCCACTGAACCTCGCATATTTGCCAAAGACATCTGATATGAAATTTGTTCAACTAACTGATGTGCCTACAATAAGTTGTCCAGGTCTCTGCTGCATATAGAAGAGTTGTTACGACAACTGAATTTTTGTCCTTAGAAAGATATCATTGGCATTCCAAAGTCGATCATAAATTTCCCCAAAAGCTATACTGGCCTTCCCATTACGAGTTTGAACCTCCCATCGCTTGTCATAAACACAGCCTTGTTTGTATCATTTATAACACTAAGAGACTGAGACTGACTGCCATTTTGGAGAACAGATGCCTGCATATATTTATGTAGAGATGCTATGACATTTAGCATTTGTTCGAGAAGCCCGGTGTTTGCTGATCTTTCCATAAAGCCTGCCGACATACAGAGTTAAAGGTTTTTCCTAAGGTCAACAAATACCATATAGAGGTTTTATCGTGCTGCTGGACCTTCTGAATCTGTCGCATACTGAATATCATATCCACTGTCCCTCGACCTGACCTAAATCTGCATTGACTCTGAATAGACACAACCGACTAGGTCGGTGTTAATTCTATTTGTCTCTAAAGAGGATTTTTCCTGCAACAGGCAGCAGCAATATGCCACGAGGATTGTCACATTAACACTTATTACTTTTGTAGCTATATAGATGTACAGTCTTTGCAACTTTAAATTGTTGCAGGACAGTTCCTATTTGCCACATTTGGACTAAAATCCCTGTCAATTTATCTATCAAAATATTTCCGCCACATTTAAAATGTTCTACCATCCTCTCCTGAACTATTTTATTTGTCAATTGTTTTATAACCACTTCCACTTCATTCATATTCGGACCCAGTGCAAGAGTATTATTTCTCGGATTTTGTGAGATATTATTGATTGGGCACATGTTAACATTTGTATCTGTATTGTTTACAGCTTTAAAATATTCTGCTCCTCATTAGAATCACTGAGAATATTCCCTTCTGTAGAAAGAGCAGGAGAGCACCCTTCCTTACTTGGACCAAATACCTGCTTCAAATTTTGATAAAGACCTGTCTTGTCATGTTTACTAGTTCATTCTTGCAGAGCTTTAACCTTTTGAGTGCATCACTGTTACTTCATTTTCGGAGTTTAGTTTGAACAGATTTTTTGGCAGAGTTGTAAAGCCTTTTCTCTCTAGCACTTCTTATCTTCAAAACATTCTTTGTGACGTCTGTACATTTCTTGAACCTGTTCATTTGCAACCTTATCATTTTCATGTGTGCGGGGGTGTGTGCGTATGCGCGCGTGTATGTGTGTATTTTATGCACATTATATATATATATATACATATATATATGTATATATATATATATATATATATATATATATATATATGTATATATATATGTATATATATATATATATAAGGTGAAGTATATTTGAAGTATATATATATATATATATATATATATATATATATATATATATATACATATATATATATATAAATACATATATATATATATGTGTGTATGTGTGTGTATGTATGTATGTGTGTATGTATGTCTATGAAAAGAAAATGGAGAAATCGGCGGAGAGACATCCATTTATTAATAGAATAATCTCCGTTGAGATTATTTGTAATTGGAGTTCTATTAATAAATTAATGTCTTTCTGTCGATTTTTACGTTTTCCTTTCTTTTACATAAATATACCGAGTTGCATCGATGAGAAGCAAACATCTTTTTAATACTTCACCCAGACACTGGATCATAACCGGGGACCTCGGTTGCTAACATCACTTTCAGAGGTATATATATTCTCGCAATAATATATGTGTGTGTGTGTGTGTGTGTGTGTGTGTGTGTGTGTGTGTGTGGAAGCGCAATGGTCGAGTGGTTAGGGCAGCGGACTCGCGGTCGGAGAATCGCGGTTTCGATTTCCAGACCGGGCGTTGTGTGTGCTTATTGAGCGAAAACACCTAAAGCTCCGGCAGGGGTGGGGTGGCGACCCCTGTTGTTCTCTTTCGACCCAACTTTCTCTCATTCTTTCTTCCTGTTTCTTGAGTAACGCTGCGATGGACTGGCGTCTTGTCCAGCTGGGGGGAACACACACGCCATAGAAACCTGGAAACCGGGTCCATGAGCCTGGCTAGGCTTTAAAAGGGCGCATAATAATACATAATAAATTATATATATATATATATATATATATATATATATATATATATATATATATATATATATATATATATATATATATATATATGTATATAGATAGATAGATAGATAGATAGATAGATATATTTCGATTGGGAAATTACCATGCAATAACCAGCACTTGGGTATTAATAAATGGGTTCACTACCAGCAGTATATCGGGTAGATACTATCCCTTAGTTCGTTGGCTTACCAACTTCTAACTCTCACGGAAGAATATATATATATATATATATATATATATATATATATATATATATATATATATAGGTAGTAAAGATATGGATGATCGCTTCAGGATCTGTAGCTTGAGAAGTTTCAAGGATCTATGACTGCATTCTGCTGGTCAAGACACTCCAGTAAACGTTGTTGTTGAGAGTATTACCAAACTGCATTTTTCCGCCATTGCGTTACAATGAAGCAGTTAATATTGGAATTCGAACCAGATAATATTCATATTTGTATTACAGCATCTACTGTGCACAGAATCATATGTTATGTATAACTGTCTGATTAAGAATAACATTGCTTATCAATAGACACTGGGCATGATGCGACACAGTAGCAACTTAGGGCATGTGCACTCGACTATAACCGGGGTCGACCGAACTCTCGTGAATGAAATATGGGAAGCAGGTATTGCAGAAATATAATAAGTCAACTGGACAGCTACAAAAGTAGTACAGGAAAATTTAATCAGGTTAAGTAGATTTGTATAGCTTTTAGATTTTCTGTACAAGTGCTTCAATAAAATACTGCTTCAAGAGTTGCTGCTTGTACAAAATGTTCCCCAAGATACCACTATTAGCTGTTGTATTCGCGAAGGAAATTGCAGCTTCATTTGCAACCCGATTGTACCACGAGATGTTACCGATTGTACGACGAGATTGGACCTTTATTGAATATCATGTCCTGCCGCTTAATCATACACATTTTGTGAAAATAATGTTGAAGGAAACAGGTATACAAGGTTTACCCCTGATACATAAATACTTTGTTCCACTGTTCTATATGTTTGAAAACATCTATGACTGTTTTGGTGCATAATGACAGAGTTCTTAGTGGCGATTGAACGAACAAAGTGCTTTGCAGCAGCCGAGAGGGAGTGTGCGATTCTTTGAAAATGTTCAAGATTTAGAGGCAACAAGAATAGTCATCTACAAAGAGCAGCTACACACACATACACACACATTTTTTCTTTCATACTTTTCTTTTTACCACCAAGTCGTTAAAAACTGAAAATGCTGCTATCATTTCGTAATTGTCTTACAAGGTAATTGGTATTTGTTTGAAAACCTTATCAAGCGTAACTGAGAAGATGTTGCATATCAAATGAGACAATGACAGAGACTTGCTGGATGTAATCAACTACAGACACTTGCATAACATTGTTAATCAATTCAATGGCATTAATACATCTGCAACAATTAAACGGGCATTTTATATACACAAATGCAACAAAAGAAACTACTCGCTTAGAAACAGTTACATATCACAATCAAATGCTGGTTAATGTACTATACACTCTTGCGACCGTATTAAGATTCTATATATTCTACAAGCACAGTTTTACTATGAAGTCAAAGTTCTATGCAATGAATCGTGTGATAAAAAATATGTAATCAAACTCCATAGAATAAACATTAAAAGATATTTCAAAGGAAAGAATATTGGACTTTATACATCATTAAATTCTTTATTATTAACGAATAAATTCTAGATTATATATGTGTGTGTGTGTGTGTGTGTGTGTGTGTGTGTATACGCATATATACATATATATGTGCGTGCATATAATATATATATATATATATATATTATTGATGCATACATACACCCTTTCATTCATGCGTATGCCTACACGCATTTATGTATTCATTCATACATACATACATGCATACATGCATACACACATGCATACATAAATACATGCATGTATGCATGCATTCATACATATATGCAAACATATATGCATGCATACATGCATACATACATACATACAGACAGACATACATACATACGTACATAGAAAAATTCGTCATCAACTTTTTCAAACCCATCATTGTCTATATTAACATAACTTTGAACGCTTTCGCTAAAAGAATGGAATAATTCATGAATACGATCCAACATTCTTGAACTGTTTGTATAAATTCTTGAATTCACATTTTTTCAATGATTCTTGTTTATCCATTTCTGATTCTTTTGTGATTATTTTTCTCTCTTTCCATTCGTTTCCATATCTCAATCAGAAATCTATTGAAGCATTCAGTTCAAAAGATTTACAAGGCTCTGCATTCTATTCTTCATAGAAGATTCAGCTTTCTAGTAAATCAAAATGGTATAAATATCTTATCAGGAACTGCAGTGATGGATAAGAAAACAACAATAAAACACACACACACGCACACATACACACACACACACAAACACACACACACACACACACACACACACACACACACACACACAAACACGCATACAAACAAACATCTATAGTGCCAGTAATAATATAAAGACAAGGAAAAACAGCAACGACAACACAAAAAACATCACCACCGCCACCACCACCACCACCACTAACAATAACAACATTAATGATGATGATGATGATGACGATGATGACGATGATGATGATGATGACGATGATGATGTTGAAAAAGATAATGAACATGAACACGATGGAGGTGATCGTGGTAAGGCTGGTGGTTTGTGATGGTGGTGGTGGTGGCAAATGGTATCTACAGTTTATATAAGGTCATAAATATACCGAGTTGTTATACATATTACATTTGTACGCACCAACCACGTTATTTTTTCTTTTCATCTTTGATAAGCATTATGTAATGTTAGTAAGAACAAAAACTAGTATTGTTTATAGGCTTACTATTGATTTCATCCTACTTTAACCATCATACTATATTGAAATTTACAAAGGAAAAATATAATAAAATGGAGGCATATTTAAATCGATGCAAATTGGATGCAAATTATAGATGCTAAAAACAGCAATTAAATATCGATTGTCTCAATAAGCTCAGTCAATTAGCCAAATATTTCCAGGCCTAGTGCTTAATGAGATGGGCTCAGTGATATGAAATTATGAGTTCGATTGCTAGATGCTAAAATCAGCAGTTAGGTATTACTATCCACGTGCTATATTATTCTTGTATCAATCTTATGCAAAGAAGAGTACTGCACGTGTATCCGGCCCTAGCTAAATAACGACATGAGAGTTCTTGAATTTATGTTACACGTTTTTTAAGCAAATTATACTAAATATATTCATATATACATACATATGTACTATATACATATACATATACATACACACACACACACACACACACACACACACACACACATATATATATATATATATGTATATGGATGTATGTATATTATGTTTATATGTATGTATGTATATGTATATATATATATATATATATATATATATATATATATATATATATATATATATACATACATACATACATACATACATACATATATATATATGTGTATATATAGACATGCATATATGCATGCATTTATGGATGTATGCATTGAAAATTTGCTATTTCGAATGAGATTGCATAACAATTAACCTTTCCTTAGAACTCCACTAGATCCATGTCTGTGTCCAACTTTCAATCGAGTATTGAAAATCGTTTGATATTATAATTGGGGACAGTCCATATGTCTAAGAACAAACGTTCTTCATAGGACACACAGTCTGATTCTAAATAATCTCGCATTAGAACCAGCCAATCATCTGCATATTGTCGCCATCATTGTAGTATGCACATGGATATATGTACACACAATGCACAAACAAATGCACATACAACCATACACTTGTACGCACATAAACATACACACACACACACACACACACACACACACACACACACACACACACACATACATATATATATATATATATATATATATATATATATATATATATATATATATATATATATATATATATACACACACACAATAAATAAATAATAGTTTTTCTCAGACATCAGAAGATTTTGATTGAATCAATATTCTCATCAATCAGAAAAAAATCTGTACAGATCAGATCTGCATTGAATCGAAGGTGTTGTTTTTTTAGTTGCTTTTAGTATGTATCTTATACATACATTCATATAAATGTATATAATTATAAAAATTATATATATTTACACACATGCAGACACACATATATAAACATATATTTATATACATTTATATGCAAATATATATAGCTGTGTGTATTTGGACATATGTATATGCGTGTATGTGTATGCGCATGTGTATTAATGTGTGTATTTATACGTATATGTATGAGTGTAAGTATGTGTATGTCTTATACCTACATTTATATGCAGGTTTCCTTATAACTGTATTTCTATATGTATATGTATATATATATATATATATATATATATATATATATATATATATATATACATACATACCTACGTATGTACATACATTCATACATCCATACATATATACACACACTCACAAATACGCGCGCATGTACACATTCTCCCAAACACAATATGTTTTCACATTGAAAACTAAGTTCATATGCTGTAGACAGAATAGTTATGAAATTATTTTCACCGTTACGCATAAAATCTCAAATCATATACTTATTACAGCTGCTGTCATATGAACATTAGTCCGGAGTCAAGAATGAGACAAGTATTATCAAATTATTCCTGACATTTACCATCAATTTTACAGCAAATATTAGGATTATGTGGAAATTACATAATTCTCAGACGCCATCTGTATGAGAGCAAACAATTAAATGGATAGCAGCATATTTATTGCATGGAACGTTGGTGAGTTGAACTATAAGAGTGAATTAAATTAAAGTAGTCTGTGATTAGTGCCATATTCCAGATGTTTGATACAAAACGGGACGACAACTCGGTAAATATTTTCGCTTTATTTTAAGTCATCAGCGAAGTGCATCTTCATAGTTTTGTTTGGTTGGCTTATATCCAAGCCAAATA
>NC_142943.1:41887956-41895456 GCF_046866305.1 Octopus bimaculoides | reverse complement strand
GTGTGGTAGAATTTTGCTTCCCAACCACATTGTTTTGGGTTCACTCCAATTGCGTCGGACCTTCGGTGAATGTTCGCTATTTCAGCCAGTGGACGACCAAAGACTTGTGAGTGAAAACTGAAAGAACCCTGTCGAATGTATATATATATATATATATATATATATATATAATTAATAATATCAGAGTAATAAGAAATATTACAAATTTCTACTACATGTCTTTTATCAGAGAGCTACATCTGCGCCTATATTACATAAAAAAAAACACTATAATCTTTCGATGGTGATCCATTGTATTAAGTTCATTACGTCTACAATGATCGCTTATTCCCTTTTATAACATACAACGTCACATTAAACAATTGTTACATTTAAGTCTTCCAGTTTCTATCACTTTCTTCTTCATATTTAAATATTACGTATCTTCCGTACCATCAGCACGTTCCATGATATTCATTCTTAGAGATATTCTGCTCCTTCCATTCCACTCATACCATCCATACCATCCTAATGTTTTATACTGTTCATAAGTCTAGAATAACTTTTGTCATAGTTTTACTCGAACAGAGTTGATATGGGATTGATCAAAAACAAAAAGTTTTAATCAGAAAGAACCAACAGAAAGATCCTTTCCTTCACAGAACATTCCAGCTTTTCTTTCTTTTTTGTTATATTCCTTTCCTCTTTTCTTTTTCGCGAGAAAGGAAAATTTTCCAAAACATTTAACCCTCTTCCTTTTTTTTTTTTTTCTTCAACACTGAATTAATTACACTATCATTTGGTGCTTGCTGATTTTATTTTTTCATATATCTTTTCGTTGCTTCTGAAATATTTTCTAGTTATATAAAAAGATTGGGATTTGAAGAAATAAACTTAAAATAATGATTTTAATATATTCCTGCACTTTTTGTCTTCTTTCGGGTTCACAGTTAGGAATGCCGCAAATTCTAAAGATATAAATATTCTTCGTTGCCAAAATCTTAACTGTAATTCTCTGAATTATTCCAATTTACTTATTGAACTTCTCTGAAAATATCTCCGAAGAAGATATTTTCCTATTTTTCTTCCGTCGCTGCAAAACCCTAATTATGCAGTTCCTAGTGAAGCTGCTATTTTCTCTGACATATTTGCAACACATTCTTCATTACCATTTACTCGAACGCAATACTAAGGAACTGACAATGTCATGTCAACAGAAAGCCTTCAGCTACGACAACAAATTCCCCCCGCTAGGCCTCTCAACTTTGATGTTTGACGCCAAATTTTAAGAACTGAAGCTGACTGTATCGGAATATTTTCTATCTTGTTAATACATGCAAACACACATCCGTTTATTTATAGAGCTATCTATCTATCTATCTATCTATCTAGTCTACCTATTTATCCATCTAACAGTATATTTATCTGCCTGTTTGTCTGTTAATCTATTAAATTTATGTATGTATATATGTATGTATGTTTGTATGTATGTATGTATGCATGAAAATATGTATGTATATATGTATGTATGTATGTTTGTATGTATGTCTGTATGTATGTATGTATGTATGTATGTATGTATGTATGTGTCCAAAGATCTCCGACCTGTGGGCTTATGCCGAACGGCTGCTGTCACGTGTGGGACGAGTCCGCCTGTCAGCCGAGTCTATTGTGCAAATTGCTCCACCACCATCCCTCAACAGAGAAGACAAGGCAGTGTTCATCATACTGGTGGCCATGGTGAAAGAATGTGTGTGGTGGACCCGAGCGAAAGGATTAGAGACGAAAACTTACCTCTCTGGCCAATCGCTCATCAACTTTTTCAAGTATCACTTGAAAAGGAAGGTGAGAATAGAGAGACAGTTTTTGTCTCGTGAAAGTTTCATTAAAAGGTGGGTGAATGTTGCGTGCGAGTGACGATACCTCTTTGAGCATGATCCTATAAATCGAAAAAAAAAATTATAAAAAAAGAGAGAGAGAGCACTTCGCTCTCATGTGTCTATTCCCTGCTGAGGTTTCCATGGTCTTTTCCGTAGGCTTTTCTCTCCATGGATAAACCTAATGTTACCCCATTTTACACAATTGACATTTTCTGTGATATACGATACCCCCTTTTTTTTTTTGCCCCTACCGATCCCTTTTGATCGGATTTTTTTCTTTTTTTTTTTAAAGTTGTATTTGTCCCCTCTGTGTGCAGCCCTGTGTGGCTAATAAAAGAAAGTTATCTATCTATCTAATCTACCTATTTATTTGTCTATATGTTTGTGTATCTATCTATCTATCTATCTGTCTCTCTGTCTGTCTGTCTCTCCGTCCGTCTATCTGACTTCAGTATCTTTATTTTTCTGCCTGTCCGTCTACCTATCAAATTACCTGTCTATATCTATATCTATTTAATTCTCTATCTGCACATACACACATATGCGTTAATGACCATCTGTATATCCATCACTCATTCTAGCCATCTGTCCATCTACCTTTCTATCATATTTAGACAACACTGATGAATGCAAATACATCTGTATGTATAATATATTTGTTTAAGTCCACGTAGATATCTTATATAACAACAAAGGTGTTTGCAGTCATCTATTACATACAGTGCATCGATAAGCTAAAGGCCAATATGTACACAAACCGCTTTACATTAGCGTTGAAAACACTGTTGGTTAACAGTATGTATGTACGTATGTATGTATATGCGTATGTATGCATGTATGGGTGTATGTATGGACGTATGCATTCGTGTATATATATTTGTGCGTGTCTGTGTCTGTATGAATATATACATATGCACAAACACGCGCACACACGTACACACGTTACCAAATACGCACACACACGCTCACACCCCAAAACAGTTAGTCGATAGATGCGTAGATAAATGCATACGAGCAAATAGTATGCATGTGTGCGTGCGAGTGTGTGTTTATGTGTATGTGTGTATATGATATATATGTATATATATATATATATATATATATAGGTGTGTGCGTGTATATGTATATATATATATATATATATATATATATATATATATGTGTGTGTATTTGTGTCATGTGTGTGTGCATGTATATATATATATATATATATATATATATATATATATGCATAATGTATAAATGCTTATAAGTACGTTAGTATCTCTCATGACACGTCAGTCTATGTCATACCATATATTAACCTATCGATATACCTTCATAATGATATAACTAAATATATTGATTTTTTTTTTTCTGATCTGTATCCATACAGCTATAGAACTATATTCTTAATTCTTTATCGCAACGACCAAGAAATTTTCTCTCGATCTGATAAATATTTTTTATTACATTGGCACATATCTGTATTTTTTTATCTAATCTGTTTATCTCTAGCATTCTCTTTCTCTCTCTTTCTTTCTCTCTTACTATATATGTGTGTGTATGTACGTATATTTATATATATATATATATATATATATATATATATATATATATATATATATATATATATAGATATTATGCATATATGTATAAATATAACATATATACATAAATACACACATATATGTATATATATATATATGTATATATATATATATATATATATATATATATATATATATACACACACAGACTCACACAGAGGGAGAGAGAGAGGGGCAGCTATCTCTCTATCGACCAATCAGACTATATAACTCTATTATCCTCATCATCATTATCATCAACATCATTGTCGTTATCATAATTGTGATGATAGACGCCATTATAATTATTAGTAGTAGACAAAACTACATACAGGATCTGTCTTCAAAATTTCAACGCGAAAACTCGTCAGTAATACTGACATGCCGTTTCAAGCGAAACTTCGAATTCGCTATCAAATATCCATGTAAATCGGAACCCCGAAACCCATCTTCTGCAAACTATAGCAATTAATTTCAATCAATTAAAATGTTGGTGTCGTCTCCCCTATATGAGTTGCCTTCCTTTGTTTATATTATAATTTTACTTATGTATTATATATAATTATTTTCAAAAGTATTTTTGATTAAAATAACGGTTTGTTCAGATAATTCTGCTGAATTCTAATTAAAATTCTTTGCTTTTGTACAATAAGCATACAGTAAAGTCATGCAGTTGTAACTTCTAACTAAGTTACTATTGAGCAATAGGTATTTGATGTAAGGAAGAGATGAAAATCAATAATAAGATAATAATAATAATAATAATAATAATAATAATAATAATAATAATAATAATAATAATACCGAGAGCACTATACTGGCACCGAAAGACCAAGCTTTGAACACAAACTGGAGGGTCAACCTTACAAATGAGCAAGTCTCTCCGCTGCGTCGCATCTGTAATAGGGTGAGTGAAACCCTTGCCTATATCACGAGCGAATGCCCTAGACTTGCCCAAAACCACTACAAGCTGTGGCGATACGATCAGGTAGCGAAAGTGCCACATTGGAAAATGTGCAAAAAGTGGGGGTTAGAGAAGGGCAAGACGTGACATGCGCACATACCGCAGAGAGTGGCGGAGGCGGACAATAGCAAAATCCCTTGCGATTTCCCAATCCAAGTAGATCAGATGCTAGAACATAACAGACCAGACCGAGTGGTGGCGGACAACGTACACTACATGTGCTATATAGTTAATTTCGCATGCCCCCTTGACCCACGAATAGTCAAGAAGGAAGGTGAAAGTTAGATAAATACAACCCTCTTAATTATGAAATAACCCGGCTATAGAAGATGAAGAAGGTGAAGATAGTGCCACTTTTTCTTGGATCCTTGGGAACAGTATCAGAAGGTATCAAGGAGAATACAAAGGAAATTGGAACAGAGGGCCCGGTAGAATTGTTACAAAAAGCTTGCCTCCTTGACACGGCCAGAATAATCTGGAAAGTATTAGATAGGTGAAAAGAATGGAGAGCATGGTACCGTAGGCTGCAGGTAGTAAGTTCGCTACGTATGCAAGACTCCAGGTGCTCCAACAAATCTTGTTATAAAGAGAAATTATAATAATAATAATAATAATTATTATTATTATTATTATAATTTGGTGGGAGGGGGCTAGTCAATTATACCGGCCCCAATACGTAACTGGCACTTATTTCATCATCTCTGAAATGATGAATAGCAAAGCCGACCTCGGCAAAATTTGAACTCAGAACGTAAGGACGGATGAAATGCTACTAAGCATTTTTCCCGACGTGTTAACGCTTCTACTAACTTACCACCTTAGTAAAAATAATAATAATAATAATAGTAATAATAATAATAATAATAATATTCCAATAACTGTAGAAATAGTATTTATTTCAGCTAAAAATCGAAACCGTTTCGTGAAACTGGATTTCTTTATTCCTTTCTTTATTTCATTTCAACAACGCCATTTTGTCATTGTTTCTCGTTTTCTATATTTATGTTATGTTATGTTCTATTATCACTATTTTTGTTGTGTTTTGTGTTGTGTTGTTTTGCTCTTTAGTACCATTACTCTTCCTCCCGGTCCTTCGTCTCCGCGCCCCACTCTCTAACAAGAATATCTTTGAAGGAATAACATCTTTGACTTTTAGTCACATCAAATGAAACCACTATCATTGTATTGGCAGACGGACTAGTGAATTAGACACCTAATTTAGACAATCTTTCCCCTTCGTTCTCCACCTTCGCCTCTTCCGCTTCTACCTCTTCGAAGAAATAACGTGTCTGTTTTGTTTCAACTTATCCTTGTTTTATTCTTTTTGTTGTTGTTTTTTATATTTTACTTTTATGTTTATTTAGTTTCAAAGTGAGATCGAATCAGCCACGTGGTATCTTGACTTTTATCTAACAAGACCTGACAAGAAATAAAAGGTTTTGCCAGAATTATAAGGTAGAGAGAGGAGGGGCGAATATTACGAGAGAGGGAGAGAGAGAGAAGGAGAGACAAAGAGATAGAGATAGAGAGACAGGTTAAAAGGAGAAAGAAATTAGTCTTTCTTTAGTTACTTCAGCCATGATGGACATTACTCTGTCCAAACTCATCTCATCTTTTTTTTTCGTTTTCACTTCTTTTGTATATTTTTTATTGGTTCCTTCTGTTGGCGAGTTTATTATGTTTTGTGTTTGTACTTGATGATTACTGGGTAAAGTAACAAAAACCGACAAACATACGAACGTACGCACGCACAGACGGGCGCACTTGCACACACATGCGTACTCACACACATATATGATATATATATATATATATATATATACAGACACATATATATATATGCATATATATATATGCATATATATATATGCATATATATATACATACACACACACACACACACACACACACACACATATATATATATATATATATATATATATATATATATATATATTCATACACACTCACACATACAAACAAACACACACACACACATATAGATATATCGCCATACACACATATAAACATGGATATACTCTACGTTTAAGAAGTTCATGCTCGACGTTCCGTGTGATACATATGCATATATATATTTATGTGATGTGTATATATATCGATGTGATATATATATATATGTATATATATATATATATATATATATATATATATATATATATATATATATATATATATATATATATATATATATATATATATATATATATATATATATATGTGTATACATTCCAGATAGTTTGATACTATTTTTTAAGGAGACGTATTTACAACTGTCCTAATTTAGTTTAGTTTTAGTATAACCTTACTATACATCTAATAAGCTGACCTGCCAACTTTTATTCCAGATGGAAGGAGACTGCTGGAACAGCACTTTTAATGTACTCTATTAAACATTGCTTATCACAGTTGACTAGATTCTAGAATGCCATCGCGACGTGAGGACAATTTGGAAGCTCACTAAAGGAGAAACTTTTCTGTTACAGTGGGCAAAAACGTTGAAGAATCTTATGAAATGATTTCGGCTGCTTATGGATTAACTTCTATGAGCCGAGCATCTTTCTCTGGCACAGAAGCATCAAGGACGCTAGAGAGGTGGTGAGAGTTGATGAGAAGTGTGAGATGTAGAGGAATGTTAGACGATCAGTGTTAGTTGAAAAAAATTGCAATTTTCTGAATGGAGACATTCGTGTGTTTATAAACACAATAAGCATACACGGAATGATTCATTAAGGTTTGAAAATTAGCAATATTTGTTCAAACTTTTTTCCCAGGACACCTAGGGGCGAACAGAATGAAAGACGTGTCAGTGAGAGCAAAGAGACAATGAAGTTCATTTCCTCCAATCCATATGACTTGTGATATAAGCTGGATCCACTGTAAGGATACAGAGACAAAGCGACAAAGTGTTTAATTGAGCTATTGTGATCTCCCAGACCCAAAAAAGCCATCTGAAGCAAATGCAAAGCAAATGCAAAGCAAATGCAAAGCAAGTGTGTCATCCCGGTTTCCGACAACATGGATATCCTTTACATTCACTCAGTTTCCTCTGGCAACACCGTCACTAAGGAGAACTTTGTGGAGGTTTTGA